>NC_060912.1:8963657-8971157 GCF_014805685.1 Silurus meridionalis | reverse complement strand
TGTCTGTCAATATGGTGTATCTCTTTTTAGGTTTCAAAGCACGTGAAGGAAATTAAGAGATGTTCTGATTCAGGAGGTGGGACAGAGGGTAAACATGAACAGCGTGGTGTATCCCTGCTGTTGTACATCATTGTGTTGTTAGGTGATATCCGCAATGAGTGGAGAGCCTCTGTCTGTGTGCCCAGTCGAGAGCGCCAACCCCCAGCTGCTGTACCCAACCTGCCAGCTTTACCAGCCAGCCCTCTAATTGATACTAGCCAGCGGGGGCTTAGTCAGGGGCATCTGGGCTTGCTTTTGGTTCCCAAAGCCACCAGAGAAAGACAGAAAGAGTCAGAGGGAGAGATGGCAGCCCAAACCATCCTCTATCATTGCCTCTACTGAGCCTGCCAGGCAACCAGCTGGCAGCCATTACCGCAGCACACAGTCATAGCTCAGCATAGACACGCAGAAAGCAAACCGATTCATATACACGCACACATCATAGAGAGAAGCAGGAGGCTGCGAATGAGCACTGGTTGTGATGTCTGATAAAAATCAAGCCTGATCCGCCTGCTGGTTTGGATCAGAGGAACATTTTCCCTACGTTCTGTTTCACCAGCTGTTCTCGAATGTCTCACTCCTGAAAGAAATCTCTCAACAGTGTAATTCTCAATTACTGTACCGCCATATCCGATGCAGTCCTATCAATCGCTGTCAAATGCAGGAGCAGCCTGTATGTCTGTATTAAACCAGCTGCATGCTTCTTCTTTTCAAGAAAAGAAGCTCCTCAGTCTACAATGCTTCATTTCTCATAATGAGAAGATCCATATTAAACAGGTGGACGTGCATCTATTTGTGTGTGTGTTTGTGTGTGTGTGTGTGTGTGTGTGTGTGTGTGTGTGTTGTCATCAATTACCTAGATGTGTCTTTACTTCTATACAGTCCCATATGGACCTCAGGCATTTAGAAGCACAGCAGCATGTCTGCCATCGCCAACAGTCGACTACTAAACAATCACAGCTGCAGTCGTCCTTTCCCATCAGCCAATCATGTGGCAGCACAGAATCATGGAGGAAACCATGACAGTAGCATGGTTTGTTGGTACCAGATAGAGATATTTCTGGGATTTTTTTCTCTATAATGGAAAGCCAAAAGCATCCAGTGAGCATCAGCGCTGTGGGTGGAAGTAGATTAGCCCCAATTAGGCCAAATAAGCACTTTTTGCAACTATGTTGAGCAGAAAAGCATCTCCAAACAAACCTTGAGCCAGGATGGGCACAATAATAGCATACCAAACCTGTTCCAAAACTGTCATGAGGTTACATGGACACAGGCTAAAGATGGCTCCTGAATTGCTGTGGTACAAGAGGAAAAAAACACTTTAGAAAGTGCTGTTAAACTGAGGCTGAATTGTTTGTTCATGCTAAGTAGATACCACCAAACGGCAATCATTACAAGTTTGAAAAAGTGTTGAATCTGGTTGAGTAAAAAGTAAGATATTTTACTTTGAAATGGAGTGAAGTTAAAATAAATGTCTCCCCAATGGAAATAATTGACTAAAGTACAAATATGTAAAAAAGCTACTTAAGTAGAGACTACAAGAGACAAAAACATGAGCCATTTCCACTCAAAACAGTCAAGATTCTTTGCCAAAGTTGACAACCAGATTGCATGAAAGATACTGTATGTTTTCATAGAAAATCTTATCTGAATTGTTCTCTCAAACCGACCATATATGGCTGACTTCTCCAGCCATATGTGGTTCTTTCCCACAAAGTTGGAATCTCACAATTGTATAGGACGTCGTTGGATAAAGAGCATTACATTTTCCATTCACTTGAACTAGGAGACCCAAGCCTGTTCCAGTAGGACAAAGCCAGCTTTATGAAGATTATGCATAAGTTGGAGTGGAAGATCTCTTGCTGAAGAGCTCCAAACCTGTCATGAGGTTACTTAGACACAGGCTAAAAATGGTTGGCGAATTGCTGTGGTACAAGAGAAATAAAACACATAAGGATGTAATGTTAATGGAAAACAATCTTTAAACTTCAAGGTGTTAAATGTAAGTGCACTTTGCATGGGACTAAACTCCAGTTGTTAAGGTTCTGGGATACTGATCATAAGGTCAGGAGTTCAAGTCCTGGTATTGCCAAGCTACCATGCTTGGGGCCCTTAAACATGACCCTCAACATCAGTGGGATATGGAAAGAAATCATTTCTCTGTATTTTTTTTTCTATTAATCTTTTTCTGTTTCTCTTTCTCTCTCTCGCTGTCTAACAAAGATGTAGATATTTCATAAATCATTCCATTTCCCATTACAGCAGCAGCAGCAGCTCCATTGCTTGTATCACTAAGCAAGAGCCTGAAGTTCCTCGTGTCTTTGTTGCGAGCAGCCATGCAGTAGAGGAAAAGGAGACAGCAGACACAATTATGCTGTTATTGTTATTGGACGAGCGTCGTATCAGTTTGTTTCCAGCTGCTGCTGAAACAAATCTCGCAAATCCCTCCGAGACCGTCGCAGACATCGCAACTTCAGTAACCGGGGGTAATTAAAGCTCTCTGTGTCTGCCTCTCGAACTTACATGCACCTCCTACCATGCCTCTTTCTCTGCCTCTCTCCAACTGTGCCTTAGTCTTCATTTGTGTGTGTGTGTGTGTGTGTGTGTGTGTGTGTGTGTGTGTGTGTGTGTGTGTGTGTGTGTGTGAGTTTGAGAAGAGAAAAGCCTGGCATGTGTGTGTGTGTTATTTGAGTGATGGCTTTCGTTAATGACCCAGTTCAACTGCAGACATTAGAGACTGCCGAAGAAAGAGAACATCTCTCCCAGCTCCCATATATCGCCTTAATAATTATTACTGGAACTAATTAAGAAATCCAATTAATATGGCTGAAATAGAGTATGAGAGTGACAGAGTGAGAGTAAGAGAGAGAGAGAGGGAGAATGAGAGAGAGCGAGAGAGAGGGTGTGATCGAGAGTGTATTCAAATGGCAAGATTTCAATTTTGTATCTATAAATTGGATAGTGAGGATGCCTAAGTTTCATGGGAGATAAACTGACTTATGGGAGATGTTCTAGCTAATCACGTGGCTTTGTTCAAGGTGACAGGCGGCGAACTTAAGCCGAATTCAATCTGCTGCATATATCCGGGGGACACTTATTATTACCCGGCATATCGTAGCTGATACAGGAACAGAATAAATTTGCCAGGGCAAAGGCTAAGACATGAGTCTATCCTGACCTCATGCCTTGTGCACTTCATCCTTTTTATTCACGCCTCGTTCCGGGTCTCTTTCTTCCTTGAGTGACACTGAAATCTTTATCGGTAGCAATAATTCAGAAACAAAATGACCCAAGGAGTGTAGTATGTCACTATTACTCCTAGTATCTACTATCTGCTGCCTCTGTAATCAGTGGTGGATGAAGTACACAAACCATGTAGTCGAGTTAAAGTAGAGACACTCAGTTAAATGTGACTCCAGTAAAAGTGTCCCTTTAAACTTTCACTTGAGTAAAAGGACAAAAGTGTTTGTCTTCAAATGTACTTAAGTATCCAAAGTACTATGATTTATTATGGCTATAATGTTCCTATTATTATTTTTGTCACAAGAATCTTCGCTTAATCAACTCAGTTCATGTGAAAAGACTCGAATGTGACTCTGAGCACGCCGATCTATTAATAGAATGATATTAATGAGTCACACACTGATTGATGTCTATTAAAATGATCATGAGCCCAAAACGCCGCTTTAAAAAAATCATGCAAATGAGGCCACGGGTGTTGTGGCAAGTCAGATTTAGGAGTTTCTTCCATCATTTATTCCTCTCAAAATGTTCTGCTTGCTGTTTATTGGTGATCAGTAGATATACCAAGCGCCAATCAAAACAGGTTTAAAACCGAGCGTGTGCTCTTTCCTGATTGGTGGCTTTCTAGTTACGTTATTATCTGTTTAAAAATAAAAAAGGAATGACTGATTTCACAAAATTTAGTGGAGTAAAAGGTAAGATTTTGACTTTGAAATGTAGGGAAGTTTTTTCCCACCCCACGGCTTTAACAACAAAGCGGCTAATTTATGGATTTTTCCTGGGTTTTTCCTGGTTTCACAAACTTCAAGCCAAAAAACTGAACCCCTTAACATTAGACCAATTAAATTTCCGAACGGAAACTGAGCTGCACGGCTTCGGGAAAAAAAAAAAATTTTAAACGCACGACGATCCCAAAAGAAAAACTCCAGAGAGAAATAGTTGTGAAAGGAAGGAGGAAGACAGTGAACAATGACTTTCTTGGTAGGCTACTGTTTAGATACAAGCCGTTGTAACGCATTCATTCTGGGTCATGGGAGAGCTCACTAACTCCAGTTGCAACAGAAATCATATAAGCACAGACAGGTTTCCAAAACTCGTGTTTTTTTATTTTTCTTGGCAACAGCGTTACAGGTTAGTCAAAGAAACTTAGAAATGAGCATCAGAAAATAATAGGGACATATTCCTCGGTCTTGCACACATGCAGTAATACCGGAAATGCAGCGGCAGGCTATTCCCAAAATGACGCTCTGCTCTTAAAGGAGCCACAACATATTTCACCCGTTACACGTGTAACAGGCACTGTCTTTCGTTAAAGCCTGTGTGAAGTTCATTAGTTTCAGTGTAGACACCTGCGGCTAATTTATGTTCAAAATAAAAATCTTTGTCAAATTCAGTGGGTGTGGCTTATATATGGGTGCGTTTTATAGTCCGGAAATTCCGGTACACAAAAAAAGCTCCTGAAGTACAGTAACGAATTACATTTACTTTGTTACTGTCCACCACTGCTGTAGTGCATAAGTGACTACAAGAAATAAAAAAATTACCCTTTTTTAAACCTGTCTACTCAAAATTTTCAAAAGTACCCTCCAAAATCTAGTGGAACATCTTCCCAGAAGAGTAGAGGTTTTTATAACAGCACATGGGAACTTAATGTTGACTGGGATGTTCAAAAAACATCTTATCTTATTATCACATGTCCACATGTTTGTGTCCAGACAGTGTATTTCATCATCATTAAGGTGAAGTGTCCTGTTCTGTGTGATTTTATTTTCTCTGCATTAAGGCTTCGTCTTTTGTCTCAAGTCGACTTTTCCTTTAATCCATCTGGGATAATTTTCAGACACTTTTTTGTAACGCAACCTAATGCTTTTCACCTGACAGCTGGGCCGGAAAGCGGATCTCTCTCTCTCACTTACATCAGTGTGCTTTGAAATCGAAAACTCATGGCTGCATTTAACAGAAACACTGCCAGTCGTCTCCTCAGATTAACTCTAGATTAGCTCTTGGTGTCAGGATTATGGACAGAGATGTTTTCCATCAGGCACTGCACCCGGATGTGTCATGTCAGATGATGATCTGGGCATCTAAATAACATTCACTGTCTATATCTATATAAGGTATATATATATATAGACTGACTAATATATATATTTTGTCATGAATGTCACGCGTCAACTCGCGATCAATCACAACTTAATCGCACATTTTTATCTGTTCTAAATGTACCTTAAATTAATACTTTTCACATTTTTAATACTCTAAACAAATATGAATGCTTTATGCAAATGTATGTTTATTATTATTGAAACCAAACTCAACATAGAGCATGAAGACAAAATAGTCTTGTAAATGTTTCAAAGTAATGATGGTGTTTTAAATTATGTAAATCACCAGGATACCAAAAGGAACTTTTACTATGTTTCCACACGGACGGTTTTAATTGCCGGATGTGTGCATCATAGTAGAATTTGGTGCTTGATTTAAGACTTTAGGTGCAACAGCAAAACAAATGTTTACTGACTGAAAATGATTTTTTTTTTACTTATTATATATGAGTACAGAAGGGACGTTGTGAATAAACGTGTTGTATAAGGTTTTAATTTCGCCTCTATTATATATATTTTTTTATATAAAAAAAATAAAAAATGGTCAAACATAAATGCGCGCTGTATTCATCTAATTAATTAAAAATGAGTTTAAGATCCGTATATATATGATTTGCCATGCTTTACACTGGAAGCCATTCCTAACGCAACCCTCCTCATTTATCTGGGCTTGGCAACCCTAATGGCTGGGTTCACGTTTGTCTCTCCATAGTTGTAATTTTCCAAAATCCCTGTCTTCAGGCTCAGGCTTTTGAATGAGCAAGTAAAAGTAAGAGGTGTCTCAAACAATAATGCAATGTAGGCCAGATCTTTCAAAATAACTACACCTCCCATGGGACACACAGGAAATATGACGAAGATCTGACAATGAACATAGAAAGGAAACAGTATAGACACACAGGGATGTGAATTATTCCATTACTGGTTTAATCTGGATTTTAGATTAGCTGTTGTTTTTCCTGGACGGCGTGTATTAGACGAGACAGCTGTTCCGCTTTTTCTACCTCTCCTTGTCGGTGGAGTCGTCTGAGTCGAGCCCCACGCTGCGGAGGGGTTCGGCGCCGTCTCAAGCCTGAATTCTAACAGTGTCAACAGGCCTTTTAGACATAGAGCGCTAAAGCGCGATGTAAAAGATTACCGGCTGCTGAATTTTGCCAGAGACGGATAGTTGCAGAGAAAGAGAGAGAGAGAGAGAGAGAGAGAGAGAGAGAGAGAGAGAGAGAGAGGAAGACCTTGTTCAGCATATGTTCATGTCTTTCTCGTGGTGCAGCGCTAGTTCAGCCTCTAACAACGCAACACTATTAATAACATCGACTCCAGCCTCTCGAGACATGGAAGACTTCCAGGCTTTTTAAAGTGGGACTTTTTTTGTTCGCTGCTTTCATTTTTTTTTCCACAGTGAAAGATGGTGAGGAAAGCGAAAAAAAAACTTCCTCCGAGAGTCACGCAAATCAGTCCGTGTATGAAACCCTGAGTACACAACGGAGTGTATATACAGAGCAATAATGAAGGCGTGTAAATACATGTGGAGTGTGCGAGGCTCTCGGAGATTAGCGTGACGAACCAGTGCAAGAACAATCACAGCGGCGGGTTACATCCAGCGGGTTTCGAGCCGGAAAAGACGAAACTCGATACGCCCGATAATGGAAGTAGCCCGTAAATATCATAAAAAGTGGGAAAAGGGACGGATAAACAGAAATAAGCGAAACGGGTCTTTTCTTCATCCATAATATTGACATAATGAGTTTATGTTCCAGACTCTTTTCTTTATTATCAAATTTTTTTTTGAGTGCTTGGTGTAATGTTGTAAGTTCTGCAAAAAAAAATTGGAAGATATGAGCAAAACTAGGTGCCTACACTCAACATATAAGAAATGAAACACTTCACCCAGAGCTCAGTGGTTTAGGCTCTGGGTTACTGATCAGAAGGTTGGGCGTAAGCCCTGGTATCTTGTGGTCCTTTGAGCGAGGCCTTAATCTTTTTTTCTGTTTTAGGGGTGCTGTATCGTGCCTGGCCCTGGATTTCTAACATTGTCGAAATCGTGTGAAAAGTAAAATGACAGGGTGGAAGCTTAGTGGTTAAAACATTGGCCTTTGAATCCAAAGGTCACGAG
>NC_060912.1:8848657-8961157 GCF_014805685.1 Silurus meridionalis | reverse complement strand
GCAGTTAAATATGTAAATATCTGTACAATAAATAAATAAACAAGGATGCTGTACATGGATAATTAAATTTATTAGAATATGTGCAAGGTGTACATAAGGCACAATATATATATATGTATGAGTTTAGGATTTTAATGTATAATCATTTTATAATGTATATAAAATAATAAAAATATAATGTAAAGTTAAAAGTAGAAAATGAAATCTAAAAAGTATGAGTAGATTTGTCATAAATTTAGACATAAAAAAATTATGGGAATGGGATAAGATTTAAAAAAGTGAGTTATGCTGTCGTTTCTTTCTTAGTTCACCTCACTTCTCTCTCTCTTTTTATTTTATTTCATTTTGTTGTTGTTGTTGTTGTTGTTGTTGTTGTTGCAGGCCTGTTTTTACACACAAAAACCAAAAGGAACTAAAGTGTGAGAATGTGCATTCGAGAACGTGTCAGAAAACAAACAGAGAAACATAGGACCAGGTTGTTGCTTTATGACAAACAGACAACCACAAATATAAAAAGGTGTAATTTCTCATGGTGATGTGTGTTAGACTTTTCATATGTACAAGCACTTAGAATAAAGACCGCATCTCTCTCTCTCTCTCTCTCTCTCTCTCTCTCTCTCTCTCTCTCTCTCTCCTCCTCCTCCTCCTCCTCCTCCTCTTTTGGCTGCTAATATGACATTTATTATATCCCAGTGCATTAACCAGGGCTAATGTATAGCACCTCAGCACAAATCCACTTTTGATTTTTAATAGCAAATGAATCCTTTTACACTCAGCGTTATTTCTAGTTTCCACCTTTTAAGACTTCATCCATCACTTTTTTTGGAAAATAAAGAAAAAAAAATCCATTCCATTTCCATGACGACTACCGGCGCGCCGAGATGAGAATGCACGGCCAAGAAAAAGCACCGCGGCAAGACACAAGACTCTCCTCTGATATTTATCTGTTTAAGCCTGGAAAAGTCTTGCTCGTTCTCTACGCCAAGGCCAACAATTATAATTAGGAATGAGGGAAAATGTGGCGGATTTTTCTCTCCTCAGGATGTAGATAAAAACTCATTTGCGGTTTCGGACTCAATCTTGGAAAGCAGGTGTAATGATATTGCAGGTCTATTTGCTTTTTGGGCTTCTGGAAATGAGCGCGGTATCACATTAAAGGGCAGAGGGCTGATGAATCGGCTCAGTCTGACTCTTGGCAAGTCAAATGGAGATTTGGAGTGAATTATGACTGGGCACTCGCTCATGGGAAATATTTCGTTTAACACATCAAACATTTTAGGCATATTTAAAACAACATAATAGTATAAAAAGTAGTTTTTGTCCAGTTATAGATGCATTTAATCTAAACTGTGTTACACTATGGAAAAAGTATGTAGACATTTAACCATAGGGTTGTTATGTGTTGTTTTTTTTACATTTCATTCCACATTTGGGCCATAATTTCTCTTATAATAACCTCCACTCTTCTGGGAAGATGTTCCAGTAGATTTTAGTGCTCCAATTCATCCCAATGGAGTTCAGTAAGGTTGAGGTTCAGAGCTCTATAGCAGGAGATCTTTCCCTCCAACCCATTTAAAAATATATCTTCATGGAGCTAACATTATGTGCAGGAGTATATTCAGGTTGGAACCGGTTTGGTTTTCCTAGTTCAAGTGAAGGGGAAATTCAATGCTACTGCACTCAAAGACACCCTATACAAGTGTGTGTCTCAAACTGTGTGGAAATACGGTGTCCCAATACTTTTTCGATGTATTTCCTGTACCACTCAAGCACACATTTTTTCAATATATCACAATATCATAGATCAGTGTTTAAATAAAACCCAGGGACTTCTTTAACCTCAGCACTGAAATAGAAACCCGGTTGCGATTTCTACAAAGTCTGAAGCTAGAATGCAGCGCTTTCGAAATGTGAAGCGCATTTTCTTTTTCTCTCTTTAAAAAAAAGAAAATCATTTTCCATTGCCGCAGTTGCGAAACGAGAAATTACACCGCAGCACGAGATCGACGTCGACTTCAGCGCGGCTATGGATTTATTAAGCATGTAAAGATCTCCTGCGCTTGCTAAACAACTGATGGGCAGGCTGATACAAGCTTTGGTAATAATCACAGAGGAAATGACAGTACCGTGTGGGTGCATGTGTGTGTGTGTGTGTCTGTGTGTGTGTGAAAGAAGAGCCACAGAGTATAAGGCATATTAACTGCTTTTAGAGAAGGTTTACCCTCTTCCTCCCTCGAGGGGGAAAAGTAATCTCGCCTGAGCTCAGTGTATCTCCACAACCTGAGAAACTGAGAAAACAGGAAGTCGACATTGTGGAAAAACAGTACTGATGACCTCAAATTTGATACTCTGCTCTCTTCCTCTGATTAAAGGACCCAGTGGTCGACAAATTTATAGACCTGGAGAACCGCCTGGACAGATTTACTAACTGATTAGAAAGCTGCTTGCCCAGTTTCAGAGTATTGTTTGGAGCAGAGCGGATGTTTATGACTGGATAATCAATGACATCCGAAATTACATTGTGGATTTATAATCTGATTGTGGGATTTCGAGAGGAATTAAAGCCATGAATGATTTTCCTGGTAATTAATCTTTTTTTTGTGTGTGTACTTCAGGTTACTTCAGGCATCTGTTCATACTTGTGTCCTTTTTTTAGACTCTTTATTCTTCAAATATGCCCTGAAGAGTAAGAAAGGCAGGACACAAGGAAATAAACGAGGCAGCCCTTTGACTAATCAGGTTCACGGTGTGGCTTCTGTACCTGTTGAAGTATAAATTTGAGGAGGTGGTTGAGGTATTAGACTCTGGAATGGAAGGTCACACCACCAAGCTGCTGGACACTTGAGCAAGGCTTTTAAACCTCAGGATGCTTCGACTTTCCGCCTGGCTATTATTTACTTTCCAGGTCTTTGAAACATCGCTCCAATGACAAAAAATGCGACATTGTTTTTCAAAAAGCTAAAATAAAACGTTGAAAATGTTAACACAAAAGAAAGCATATTAGTGTGGACATGGCCAATGTATGCATGGTGTCAGTGTTAATAAAATGGGTGTGGCCTTGTTTTCTGTCCTTGGTAAAGTAGGTGTGGTCTGCTTCATCTGCTAGACTACTTGATCTGTGGTCAGTTTTATTAAAGAGGATGTTGCCTTGTTTCCTGTCAGCCTTGGTCAAGTACATCAGCTCTTTATCTTAAATTCGTTGTGGCCAGAGGTGGGAAGTAATGAAGTACAAATACTTAGTTACTGTAGTTAAGTCGATTTTTTGGTATCAGTATTTTACTCTACTATTTTGAAACTTTTTTCTTCACTCAATAAATGTTTACACAAATATCTGTACTTTGTACTTCTTACATTTTCGAAACACGTCACCTTAGTTTTAATCTATTTGGTAAAATGTCAATATTATTTCTTCCCTTGTTTACAGACCATCAACCTTTTTCTTGTCATTGCGCAGCTTTTTCAATCCGCTGGTGTATCATTTCCTGTCTCTCACACACCACAGATCTAGGCTAGTTTAACGAAGCCAAAAATGTGCAGGGCAGAAAGCAACAAGAAGTTGGTTGAGACAGAGGGAGTCAGCGATGTAAACATGGCCGAGAAAAGAAACATTCCTGATCACGTGATCATCATCATCTTTTCTCTGCTTGTTTTCTATATGGTGGCTGTTCAGCCTGAATACATTCATTAGGTAACAACATTTTTTATTGGTTTTGTATTAATATATCAATTAAGGCTGTCAAAATGCTAATTAATTTTTGACGGTACTAGTTTTATTAACGCGCGATTAATGCTGGGCCCATTTCTGTTTGACCAATTTTATTAAAAATATAAATAAATGAATATTAAAGAGGCAAAATTAAAACCTTCTGCGCAACACATTTATTCACTCCAGCGAAAAATCCTTTTTTATCAGTAAACATTTGTTTTACTGATGCGGCAATTCTCAAATCAGCACCAGAATCCGCCATGATGCGCACATCCTACAATTTACCCCCTGGGGGTCGACAAATGCACTGGCGCGTTTTGTGAAATTTTTTCCTCATAACACCGGAACAAATTAAATACTCTGTCTTTTTTTGATCATACTGATAAAAGCAATAAATCATTCGAATCTGTAAAGGGTCTACTTTTATTGTACACGCTCATAAAAAGAAAAAGCTGTGTTTTTGTAAAGTAAAGAAGACAGACATGGTGCGCTCTGTTGTCTCTGTCGCCTCTCTTCACAAACATAAATAAAACAACCTGAATTTCTGTGAACATTTGCCTCACAGACATCATATAAATATATGTATAGAAATTTCAAAAACTCTACATTTATATAAACCAATTCACATCCAATAGAAATATTCTCTGATTATGTAAATGTATGGTATGAGAGGTACAGTTTCTCAAGGTATCACCGCATCACCGTCCGTGTGGAAACATAGCAATGGTTCCGTTTGGTGTCCTGATAATTTACGAAATTTAAAACACTGTAATTACTTTAAAATGTTTACAAGAATATTTTGTCTTCATGCTCTATGCTGAGTTTGGTTTTTAAAATAATAAACATACATTTGCATAAATGTTAGTTAACTCGTGACAATCATGCGATTAATTGTGATTAAATATTTTCATCAATTGACAGCAATAATATTAATATGATGTGAGGTCCAGTTACCAGCGTGACACTAAAACAGGTAGTAGTTATGACTACTTTTTTACTTTTTTTAAGTACACATCAGAGCCCCAATTTCTTTACTTTAATTTGAGTAAAAAATTATAGTCAGTACTTCAAACTTTTACCAGAGTCCTTTAATACATGAGTATCCATACTTCTACTTAAGTGGAGGATGTGTGTACATTTGCCACCTCTGGTTGTTCTTCTGTTCTTAGTGTCAGTGAAAGAGTCATGGTCTTGATTTTTTGTCAGCTTTGGTGGTTTTTGTCTGGCAAAGTTACTCAAAGTGATCGTGACCTGCCTGTTGTCAATGTCAGTAAAGTAGAAACGGCCTCTTTACCTGTCTGCCTAAGTGTATAGACATGTATAACAACCCCAGAGTGTATTGTATAAAACTTTTGCCAGCTATCATATCAGTACCTTCGTGTTCACACATTGCAGCTCTTTTGTGAAATTGTAGACATCTTAAGGTGGAGGGTGGGGGGGATAGGGGGGGACATTAAACTTTAACCAAGACTATAGAACAGACAATGGAAACTGGTTTAAAGATTGAATAGGTGCTGATCCGAAATAAGAACATGTAAAGGTGTGTTCCACATAAAGATAAAGAAAAAACTCATTCATTTAGAGAAAGGCAAGATAGCATTGAGCTAGCATGCAGTTTCTGTGTTCGTTTGGATGGAGAGATTTACAATTTCCATTAAATCCAACTAAAGAAATTCTACTTACTGCAGCAAAATAGAATTACAGGCTGTACGTAGTGTAGACGGCCTCCTTTTAAAATAATATATGGCGAGACGGGATATCATAACCCAGCGAGATGATATCTAGCATATGTATTTCAACCCAGATACCCTAAAATTAAAATGTGCATGTTACAACAGTATTAGTGCATTAATCAGGCAGCGGCTTATTGCTTAAAACTCACATGTTGCACATAATTGTCTCAGTTTCTCAATTTCCTGTCTCTATCTGTCTTCCCACCTGCACACCTCCAAGTTGCCACCATTAATCAATAAGCCCTTCCCTTCCTGTCCCTTATTCTCTTACAGCTCATTTCATGGATCATAGACCCTCTGCAAGCCTCTGCACAGCCCTGAAGAGTGGAAGAGAAAAATCAGGCTTGCATCATACCAACCTAAAAACAGTTCAGACTGTCTAATCCATGCCTTGCTAATCACTTTAAGGCAAGAGCAGGCAGTCTGCAACTTTATGCAATGCAGCTTTAGGATAATGAAACACTGGAGCTGAGTCGCTTTTCGGGAGGTGTGTGTTCTAAACTGTGTGAGGGAAATGTAGAGCTAGCATACTGGAAACATTTCCTTTTGAAGGAAACGTATATGCTACGGCAGTGGAAATTGTTGGAGGGATTATAAATTGTGCAAATTGTGTTAGTTAATTACAACATTTAGTGGATATGAAAAGGAAATTTGAGAGGCGTCTGAAAACTAGCCGAATAATTACTTGTGGGTTTTTTTTATTATTATTTATTTGAATTATTGTTTTACCAGGAGTTGCTTACAGGAAATCTGCTTTTTTCCGTAATCCCGAGATGCTTTTATGGGCAGGTCGAGTGAGCGAAGTGACAGAACTCGGCTTTACTCGCTGCAAATAATGCATCATGGGTCATAGGGTCAGAGAGCTGCTAATCAACCACTCGGCTTTCCTGAGTGACTGAAGAGAGAAAAAAAAGGGAGGAGAAAGATTTGCAAAACAGAAGAGGAAGGGGTTGAGGATAAGGGGTGAGAGATTTAAGGAGGGTGGGGGAAACTGCGGGTGTTTAGGGTCAAAATACAGGGGGTTCATGGGATATGGGACGGATCTGCGATTTGCATAAAAATACAGGCAATCTCGAGGTTGGCAGTCGTGTGTGTGTGTGTGTGTGTGTGTGTGTAGGGGGGGCTTAAGTGGCTTTTTACTCGGTTTAAACAGGGAGCTTGATTTACTCGGCTCTCCACGGCAAGTCGTCATTTGCAAATCATGATGCATTCAATACAAACCCGTGTGCGTTTGTTACCCCACGGCCATTTGTGAACAAAACCATAATATATGAGCAAAATCATTTCAGATGACCGTCTTAAAGTGCCTCTAAGCCAGGACACGCCCTTTATGTGTAAGCGTCTTCTATGCGTGCCCAACACTGACAGCTATCGCATATGTAGCTGTGAAAGCTGACAGGTTTTTTTTTTTTTACCCCCTCACAATTTCCTGTGTTAAATTATTCTGATCAGCCCAGAGCTTTGTTTCGTTCTTTCTGAAAGAGACGACAAACTTAATCTTATTATTTTATTAAAATTTCTTATATATGTTTTAACTGCAACCCAACAAATTATGGACAAAAGTATTGACATTTCTAGCCAAATGTGATTCTTACCTAAATTCAGAGACACAAAATTGTATAGGATGTTCCTGGATGTGGTAATATTCCATTTTCCTTAAACTAGGAGACCCAAACATGTTCACAAAGCAACTCCATGAAGATCTACATAAGTTAAAGTGGAAGATCTCCTGCTATAGAGCCTCTGACATCATCCCAATGAAACCTTTGGGATGAATTGGAACGCTGACTGCACCCCCAGGCCTCCTCACCTCACCTACATTACTACCTGACTTTACTAACACCCACGTGGATGAATAATAAAATCCAGTGGAACATCTTTCCAGAAGAGTGGAGGTTATTGTAGCAAGAAATCAGGACTAAGTGTTGAATGGAATGTTAAAAAAGCACATTTAAATCCACAAATATTTGTCTATATGGTGTTTAAAAATATGGGGTTTGGGGTCATTATGTTGGAAAAAATGACACAAAACCTCAAAATATGGAAATATTTTGTTGAAATTATGACATGAAATCATAAAATTTGAAAGTTTTTCTTCCTTCAGTGTATTGTTTCGAGATTCCCTTAAAATCTGTGCTTTGTAAAAAATAAATAAATAAAAAATACAATATAAAACCAACCTTCTCAACACCCGTGTCTCCTTTCTTCTGTTTCGTTGCTGTAATTGCATCTGTGGAAGCCTGAAAAAAAAACACTCAAAGCTTGACGTTCATTCAATACACAACAAATGTGTTGATAAAAAAAAGAACAACAAGTTTCACACTCACTGATATTTGAGGGACAGGGAATATGCCAGAGACACGAAACATCAACGTGTTGCTGTGTATCTAAGTACGAATCTCGACACTGAATAAAGAGCAGCTCTTCTCTGTGAGGAAGTTTTTCATAATTGATGACACATTTGTTGACCCACATGGTTCAAGCTAAGTGGCCCTTGTCTTCAAAGCGCCTGGATTTCCACGTCTTCATTCCCCACTCGTGAAGCCTCACATATACACACACAAATACACACATGCACAACCACATACACAAGAAGCAGCAAAAAAAGGGCTTCACATCAAACGTCTGTGTTATCAGTAATCGTTTCAGGCCGCCGCTCCAGCCTAATCTTTTCCAGAGAGAGAGAGAGAGAGAGAGAGAGAGAGAGACTGCTGTATATTAGCGCAGTACGTCTCAGCCTGCCATAATAATAGGTACAGTGAGTGATCTGCCTCGTGTTCCTGTTTTTGTTTTTTGTTAGAATTGCTCTTTATTATTCTTTTTTAAGTATTCTGTATATTGCACCTTTACGTTGATTTTAATTTATGTACATTTGCTAATTTGAATTTATGAATGTTTATGAATTTATGAATGTATTATTACTTGTAATTGTTAATTCTCTCTTCTTGCATCACCCTTTCTTTGTACCAGTAGGGCAAAAATATCTGTCATGCAAATAAAAATATAAAACTATATATATATATATATATATATATATATATATATATATATATATATATATATATATATATATATTATTATTTTTTTTTTTTTTTTTTTTTTAAGCACTCTTTACAACCATGGTGAGCTGAAAAGCATCTCTGAACACACCACATGCCAAACCTACAACCTGTTCCTATTGGAAAGAATGTACACTTTGTTAACTTTTTTTTTTTCAGACACTGGTGTGGCTGGCTGAAAATAGTCATCTACTATTTAAGAGACTTCTCTCTCTCTCTGTCTCTCTCTCTCTCTCTCTCTCTCTCTCTCTCTCTCTCTCTCTCTCTCTCTCATCCATCCCGCTAGAACAATATCCCAACAGTAGCTGTCAGTGTGCCGTTAAAGATTAATTGCAATGCCTCTGTTTTCACACAGCTGTAGCACCGTGATTCGTTTCTGGAACATTTGCTCTGTTGTTGTTCCCGTGACTTTGTTGTTCTTGTTTATTATTGTGAGCAAATGGCTCGCAAATGTTTACCAGTAGTTTAGAAGAAAACGGTTCATTATTTAAATTTATACCCGCTTTCCTCACAGGCAAAAGGTTCACTGTAATGCATTGGTTCTATTATGCCATCGTGGCTACGGTAACTACGTCCACTGCAGCTTTTATAGCAGACTCTCTACATAAATGGGTTGAAATGTGTGGAATTGTTGACATGCTAATATGCTCTTTTTTTTGGGAGGAGACTATTTTGGAAGGAGTCTTCAGTGTCAGTAACAGGCATTAAAGCAGGTTTCTCCTCAATGTGGACCACATGGACCTCACGCCATGGCCCACACACATGGTGCAGTTGATTTTGTTTCTGTCCAAGTGTTGAACACCAATGCCCAAATGTTTATTAGACAAATGTTATGCTCACACACGCACAAGTACACACACACACACACACACACACACACACACACACACACACACACACACATTCATGCACACCAAAGAAGTAAAAATCATCAGAGAGAAGTCATAACTTTGATCTGCTTCTCCTCAAAAGAAATTCCCAGATACACTCATCCAACGTGTTCTACACACACACACACACACACACACACACACACACACACACACACACAAACACTCATCCAGCACTTTCTTCACACACTGCATGCCCTAAGTCTGAGTTCATGCCTCATCATTCACTCTGTGCTGGTGGGAGAATGTGTGGATATAGCGCTGTGATTAAACACACAAACACACACACTTACACTCACACACAAACATATTCTGCTTGTTCCAGGACTGACTAAGAGCATAAAGGAGGCTTGCATCAGAGCCCTGCCTACACTGTAGGTGTAATCCTGTAAGGGTTACCCTAGCCACACACACACACACACACACACACACACACACACACACACACACACACACACACACTGGCCTTTTTTCCATAGGCGAGAGCACTGATGATTGCACTTCTGTGTAATGACAGTAATAATCTGGCTGTCACATTTTGTCAAGACCCTGGTGCTTTAGTGAGTCAGAACATTTTCCAGATTTAGCTGTGCCTCTGTCATTTCTCCGTTTGGCTCACGTAGCGCCAAACCGCATTAGCATCATTTAGCAGATAACTAGAGAGATATAAACCACCCACTAGGCCTTTAAGTCTCTGCAGAGCTCACAGTGGAGAAGTGAGATGTTCTGGGAAATAGGCATTTTATTATCAGACCCACTGCTTATGGAATTTCCTTCCCTTCTATTTTGCTATAAAATAGTCAAATCAATGATAATAATGACATTTATGTTTCATGACACAAAGACACAATGGTCATACAATCTCTCAAGGTAAGAGGTAGGTATACATCAAGACTCTTTTCTGTTCTGGCAATGAGGTGGTTTTAGGAACTTCCCCTAGATGTAGGAACAGCCAATTTACTGCCTTCATCTTCGAACAACTGGGGAAGACCTACATCTTCCTGAGGTCCACTTTATTATTGCACAACACACAGCATTCCAATTCATCCCAAAGGTGTGAGCAGGCCACTCTTAAGATAAAGGTAAAGGGAAATTTCATGCCAATGCATCCAAATACATTCTACTGAATTGTGTCTCTCCAACTTTGTGATAACAGTTTGGGAAAGAACCACATGGCTGGAATAGTCAGGTTTCCCAATACGTTTGTCCCAGCTGTTTATAAGTGCAAGAGCTTTGCTTCAGGTTAAGACAAGAAATTACTTTAAATTCAGTCTAAAAAAAATCCCTTTGGTTAGCGTTCAGACCACTAGCTTCTCTAAAGAGTCTGGAACGTTCAATCAATAAACATAGCCAAGAACCAGCTAGGAGGCAGTTTGATGTACCTGGTAATTGACCAACCACAGACCTTTCCCTGTAGACTAGTAAACAAAGATGAACTCACCACCAAAGTTCTTCACATAAGATTCTTTAATAATGCTTTTGCTAATTTTGTTAATTTTGACTTTCAATCTTTCAAAGACTTTCAGTAATCTAACAATTCTTTTCCTGCTCATGGTGCTCATGTTGCATCACAGTGTAGAATAAAACACTAGAAGAAAAGTGCTTTAGCCCCCTTCCACAAACATGAGTTTAGAGATGCCTCCAATTTCAATCAGTAAGATGTTCAGAACTATTCAGAACTGATGTGAGGTGGAACCCAGCACTGCCAAGCTGCATCCGTTGGTCCTTTGAGCACCCTTGACCATCAACTGTTTAGATGTACAGATGAGATAAATATGAGATGTTCAGGTGTCTGCAAAATGCTGTAAATGTACCTGCTCTAAATGTTCACTGTGGTGTATATTTAAATAAAGAAAAAACATCCAAATACCAAAGTTCAACATTCTGAAGCTTCTGAGATTTGTGCTTTCAAAACATTGTTCTTGAACTTTCTCTCAAACAGAAAACACTATATTCTCCACACTAAACAACAACATTGGATTAATAGAAGCTGCATAAAAAGATCACAGAGATGTAGGTGTTTATTGGGTGGATTGAATCATGCAGGTAACGCACTGTTCTCACACACTCGTGCAGGAGCGAGCGTTGGCTACTGCCACTGGAGAACTGAGTGACTCAGCTCAGATCATTTAGTCACAGCTCTCTCTTCACGCCTCGAGTGTACAGGAACACAAGATTGCTGTCAATGGGATGGGTGGTGAAATGAAACAAAGAAAAAATGTGAGAGAAAGAGAGCATTAAGTATAAGATTGCTGCGCTCGAGCCGAATGAGAATGCTAGTAATCTCCTTTTGTGATGAGTCATACTTCCGTTGGCTAATAGTCCGCCTCGGGGTGAATACGAATAACGCATGCCCAGTGTAAAGCCATAAAGGAAACAAAGAAGCTTTTTATCATCCCAGTTTAAAAGAATCACTCTCATGGGAGTAATACTTTATGATATGTAACATACTACTTTTTTGTATTAAGTATTAAGAGCTTAAGTATAAAATTTGCATTGCAATTAGTCACACACACACACACACACACACACACACACACACACACACACACACATATATATATATATATATATATATATATGCTAGTCAATGCTAGTGCTAGTCATGCTAGTCAACTTTTTTTTATTCTGATTGGACAGATTGGACTTCTGTGTTGATGATTGCTTGAAAGCAGGACATTTTCCATGAGGAGATGATACTTTTTTTTCAGCAGGAGTCTCAGGATGTTAAAATGTTACTCTTAACACAACAATCTATTAATAGAATGATATTAACAAGTCAAACACTAATTGATGTCTATTAAAAAGTAATTAAAAAGTAACGACTGATTTAGCAAAATGTAAAGTTAAAGTATAGTTAAGGAAGGGTCCCTGGTGGTCTAGTGGTTAGGATGCGGCGCTCTCACCGCTGCGGCCCAGGGTTCGATCCCTAGTCAGGGACCCAACCCCAGCCACTCTTAGTGCCAGTCCCAAGCCCGTATAAATGGGGAGGGTTGCGTTAGGAAGGGCATCCAGCGTAAAAACATGTGCCAAATCAAACATGCGGATGGTTCGCTGTGGCGACCCCTAATGGGGAAAGAAATTTGTTGAAAGTATAATTGAGGAAATATTTGGTAAAGTACAGGTACAATAACAATTACAATTACTTCATTATTGTCATCCACTGACCACATTTAAAGACATCCTACACAATTGGGTGCCTCCAACATTCTGGTAACAGTTTGGGCAAGAACCCTACATGGCTGGAAAAGTCAAGTGTCCCAAAACTTGTGTCCATATAGTATAGACAGAACAAAATGTATTTGTCTATATCTAAAATATAGTGAATGTCTGGAGAGAAAGAGGGAAAAAACAGCAATAAGATGTTTCTAACACTTCTAGCATAAACCTGCAATCTTCGGTCTGCTCATATTGAACTTCTTGCCTTTCTCATATTGTTTTCCTTTGGATGTTTACCATTTGCTTATTGGCTGTATGACCTGAATTGCCTCTGGTTTAAAGCTACTCATGAAATTTTCATCAGCAACTAATGTGTTCTGCATTTGAGTTTCAGTTCCTTGTTTCTCAGGCTGTCAGGATATTTCTTTCTCCTCACACATGTAGACTGGGTATATACTGTATGGGGGGTAATGAAATGTTTTTAAAATGGTTTCATTTGAACCGTGTTGTAGTTTATATATTTCTTAAATTTTTTTACATTTTTAAAATGGAATGAAACACTTGGAGGGTTCTGGAGGGTCAGATTTCTCGTATTTCACAGCAATTTACGAACAATTGCACAAATGTTTATGCAATAAGATTTTTTTTTAAAGAAGAATGATTATATGGTTTCTACAAAGGTCCTAAGAGAACATACATTATAATTCTTGTTTTCTCTCGAACATGACTTAATTTCGGCATAACAGATGTTGTTTTTGTCGTTAGCATGACTTGATTTTTTCGTGATCTCAACATAGAAACCCGTTTGCTCACGACATAATTGTATCATAGGAAAATATTGCGCCTTGTGAATGTTTTGGTGTATATCATGGAGTACGCTTTGGCGTCTGAAATCTCTTTTAAAGTTACAAATTTCCTGAAGCAAATATGGACTTTTTTCTAGTTTAAGTGAGTCCGTGTTAAAAGTAAAAGCGAATGCGATTATCCGTGATGCTAAAATGATGCTGCCTCTAGAATGTTCTCTTACGCCGAATACACAGAAAAATTACGTACTGATCAGGAGGAAACAATGTTTGTTATGTCAAGATCACGAGAAAATTAAGTCGTAGTAACGAGAAAACAACTTCCTTGTCAAGATCACGAGAAAATTAAGTCGTAATAACAAGAAAACAACTTCCACGTCAAGATCACGAGAAAATTAAGTCGTAATAACAAGAAAACAACTTCCACGTCAAGATCACGAGAAAATTAAGTCGTAATAACGAGAAAACAACTTCCACGTCAAGATCATGAGTAAATTAAGTTGTAATAACAAAAAAAAACAACTTCCTTGTCAAGATCACGAGAAAATTAAGTCGTTATAACGAGAAAACAACTTTCACGTCAGGATCACAAAAAAATTTAGTCGTAATAACGAGAAAACAACTTCCACGTCAAGATCACGAAAAAATTCAGTCGTAATAACGAGAAAACAACTTTCATGTCAAGATCACGAGAAAATTAAGTCGTAGTAACGAGAAAACAACTTCCACGTCAAGATCACGAGAAAATTAAGTCGTTATAACGAGAAAACAACTTCCTTGTCAAGATCACGAGAAAATTAAGTCGTAATAACGAGAAAACAACTTTCACGTCAAGATCACGAGAAAATAAAGTCGTAATAACGAGAAAACAACTTTCACGTCAGGATCACGAGAAAATTAGGTGGTAATAACGAGAAAACAATTTCACGTCAGGATCACGAGAAAATTAAGTCGTAATAACGAGAAAACAACTTCCACGTCAGGATCACGAGAAAATTAAGTCGTAATAACGAGAAAACATTTTTTGGTATGTCCAGTTCACAAGACAACAATTTTTGATGGTGACAAAAGGAAGTCGTGATCACGAGAACACAAAAACTAAAACGATAGATTTCTATTCAATATTTCTATTATATATTTTATTAAGACATTTTATTTTTTTATTTATGTTCCCAGATATATACTGTGCAATAACTTTTATACTTCTATTCTTAATTAATTTTTTTTATTTTAATTTTTTTCCCGTTTTACTTAAAAAATGTGCAACTGGAAGCTTCTATCACCGAAACAAATTCCTTGTAAGTGCAAACATACTTGGCAATAAAGCTCTTTCTGATTCTGATTTTTATATACAAATGTGAGAGATCACATCTGACAGTTCAGGTCGAAATTTACATTGCATTAATTAATTTGCGTTATTGTTATAGCAACAACGCAGCAGGAGTACAGGCTGAAGTACAGGCTGTGTAGAGCAGCACAGGTGAAAGTTAATCAGCAAGCATGTCATAACTTATTTTGTCGTGACTAAAATGTTACATAAAACAAAAGCCAGAGATGAACGAATTTAGCGTGAGTGCTGACGACTTCTTGAGAGAACGTACGTGGCGTACAGGGTGCTGCTTGTTACTTCTGTCTTTTCTGCTGTAAAGAAAATGGAAGCAAAAAAAAAGACGTGAAAACTGTCCACACTGTGTGTGTTATTGTTTATGCTGCAAAATGTCCCTGTCAAAAAAATAATTTAACGAAAGACACACACACACACACACACACACACAGACTGCATCAGTACTGGTTTGCACTCTGTTCCTCTCCACTCCGCCTCTCTGCCTTGGTGGTAATGGCCTTGCCATGGTGATTAGCTGTAAATGGTTTAGAGGCGAGGCACTGCACAATCACAGTGACCTAATGAAGTTCCACACACACATACACAACCACACACACACAGATACACACTTCCTCTTCACAGAGAGCCAGCTGTGTGTTGCAATGAGCCTTCCAGCCATATTGTAATTGAAAAAAATATGATTATTAATATCAGTGTAATCACAGGGCATTGTGGAGCATGTTTATGAAGTTGTGTTGTGAAAATTAATAAAAAACGTTTAACATATGAAGTCTTGTTGACCCTGAAGTGTGTCAAGGTGTCAAGAGCGCAGAAAAATAATCACACTGGTGAGATATTTATACGGAGATTGACATGTAAAATGTTTTTTACGACTGTCCAACATTATAAAAAAATAATTAACAATCAAAATATAAGTTATAATAAAGTAGAAATAAAGTATAAAGTGTAACTATCAAGTATAAAATATAAGATCTAAATATCATAAAATATAGCTATATTTTATATAACTATAAAATCTATATACAAGAATAATAAAGAAAAGGATGAGTATGGATATGACAGAGATATTGACAGTAGTCCGGATTTAAAGTGCCATTAAAGTGTTCATGTGCTGTAAAGCACTTTTGTACGTCGCTCTGGAGAAGGGCGTCTGCTTAATGCCGTAAATGTAAATGTATTAAACAGACACTGAGGTGTGCCAGTTCAGTGTTAATGTGAAAGTTGTGCAATTGTGTGAAAAAATATTTTAGCAAAGTACGGAAAAGAAGAAAAAGGAAGGTTTGGAGAGGAAGATCTTGATAAGCTCACTATAAAGCACCGATCCCTAAACCCTAGTAAACACCTTTAGAGTGAACTGGAACACTGACTTATCTTATTTTTTTGTATTTTCTTACATTTTTCTCATATTTTCTATTTATACTCCATTTTTATCTAATGTACAGATTTCTGAGTGGCCAATCGGGTTTGCATTTACATTACATTGCAAGTTGTATTCTGCATATAATTGTGTGTGTGACAAATAAAAATCTTGAATCCCTTTATTTATGAATGATGAATAAGCACAAGTTTCTACAAGTACACTCTAAACCCTAGTGGACCATGTTCCCAGGAGAGTGGAGGTGATTATCTCAGCAAATGGAGACGTAATGTGGAATGAGATGTTCAAAAAGCACTTTTTCCTAATCCTATGGTCAGATGTCCACAAACTTACGTATATGTATATAAAAGTATATGTAGCATTTTCTGTTCTATAATTACAGTAAACCAAACACAAGAAACCCATTTCAAGCCATTTGTACTTAATTCGAGCTTGAAATAAATCATTTTGCTCATTTTAACCATTTCTCTCTAGAAAGGAGCAAAATGATTTGCAGATAGAGCAAAGAAACTAAGAGATTGAAACATCTTTTTTGAATTCTTCTAATAAGTAATTAGTGTAAATTATTTTGACTATATTCAAATTTATTTTAAACAAATTTGGTCAACCAAATTTGCTAATTCTTTAATTTGTTATTGTTGAGAAGACATTGACATTTTAATACTTTAATATTTTCTTTTTATTCTTATTTTTTAAATAAATTCGTCTTGAATAAATTTGAACTTTTCATCTTCCCAGGATCTTCAGGTAATGCTACTTCCATATGTGGACTATTTTAATTAAACTGATTGTGTTCAGGAAACGAACACAGGCTCAAATGAATGTGCATTGAAAAATGTCCCTTTTTTTTAACTTGGACATTTAAAGGACATGGTGTTACACAGGTTCGCTTATTAATATAATAATAATTGTTAATATTCATAAAGGAGTATTTTAATAATAATATTCTAAAAACAATGTGTAGTTATAGTGGGCTGGGGCAAGTCTATAGATTTGATTTTAGATTTGTTATAAAAATACCCAGTGTACCTGTAGGACATGGTACAGGAAACTGTATCTTTGAGTATTAATGGCACCAGAACGCATAGACTTAACAGTGAGGGGGCAGATGCTGAAGAAAAGACGAGCTCGGGCAGAATCTAGTCGGTACGGAATGACCAGCGAGGGCAACACCTATGGCACTAATCCCCAGTTTTACTCCTATTAACATGTTTGAGAGTCAGGATGAAACCTGACCTGCCCAAACCCTAGCTGTGTTCGATTCACACACACACACACACACACACAGAAGCACCTTCGCGTCTCTTCTCTTTATTTCCTTTCTTTCTTTCTTTCTTTTTTTTTTTAGCCTGACCCTGCACTTGCTTATTCAGTTAGTTCAAGTACAATCAAGCCTTTTCACTTGCAAATCAGGGTTGGCACAGGCATGGAGCAGACGAGCCGAGCTCATTTAGTAAAAAAGAAAAAGCTCACGGCAGAGAGAGAGAAAACAGCCTATTAAAAAAGACATATGTAGCTAAATTCCAAGGTCCCGTGGGATATGCAAAAAGGCACAGACCTCCCGCAAGAATTACCTCCTTATTTTTTTTTCTCTTATGCAAACCGTACAGCTCCGATAAGCTGAAAAAGAATTCCGGCCCGTACGTGAATGGCCCTGTTCTGTAGGAGGGTGATAAAGTATTCTTCACAGACACCACACTCAATTGACCCGCTATTAATAATACTGGAGGATTAATTAAAATGGCCGCTTGAGAACAACGGCTGAATATAAACGTCTTTTTAAATGGCCTTGGCTGAAAGGAAGAGCCACTCACATGCCTTACTGTCAGCCCGAGAGCAAACGGCGGTCACGCTACCTTCATGCTACATAAAAAAAAAGGCTACCGTGCACCTGATGCTACTTCAGTCAGAGTTAAGTAGAGCGTTAAGTGGGAGGTATTCGAATCATAACACATGGGATCCGAATCATGTCAGATCCTTTTTCAAACACTGAGCTGAACACCTCTCTGAATCCTGAACGCTAATGTTTTGGTATTATTTTTGAACCCTTGCATTTACACATGAATCCGTTTACACGAGCCATAACATACTTGCATCTTACTTACAATCTGGCAACCCTGGTACTTAAAAACATTCCTTCTGTGATAACTATGGAAGTCTCTTTGTTGAATTTTAATAAAATTTGCATCATAAATTTTAAAAAGTGTATTGATATTGCTACTGAAGAGAGTAAAACCATGTTCCTCGTTATATAGATCCAAAGAATCCATGCTAAAGAATCATTCTAGTTAGCCACATTCTGTATTTGCTAATTCTTTGCTTTTTTTTTTCTTTGCTTTGCATTTTTGTTACTCAGAACAAAAATGACAAAAAAAAGAAAGAAATTATGTTGTTTAAGAATTAATGAATATTTAACAACAAGCTTTTTTTCAATAAATTAAATTCTGAAAAATATGTTGCCAAGTCTAATGGCAGCCCGATCATGGAATCCCCCAGATATTAGGATTTCCACTCCAGATATTCAACCTCCACTTTTGTTTTCTGTCTCTCTCCATCGCTTGGACCACCCACCATGCCGTCCATCAGCGTGCTCTCCAGCTGTGGCCTGGCCGTGGCCCGTTTGTGTTACTTTGTTTCCATGCGGCTGAGGTTTTTCTCCTCATTTGCTCAACTCTACAATAGCACAAATGCTCTGGCCTTTGTGCCTGGTGCAGGTGTCCGGGGCATAATAGGAGCCCAGTCTGAGCTATCCATTCACCCGTAAACCCACCTGTGGTAGACGCCAGGCCCATATGACTCATCACGACGGCCGGCGTTACAAAGAGCAAAGGCTCCATCGCTGATGACCGCGTGGGTGGAATTCATTCATTAAACCTTGCATACGTGCATAATAACGCTCCAACCAGCTGGGGTTCTGGCCAACCAGATCATGTGATAAACGAAGTACAGTAGCTTGTAGTGTGTGCAAATCTTTTTGTTTTATTTCTAACTGAAAAACTTATGGGATGAATGTAAGGTGTATAGTGGGATGGTAGTCCCAATCCAAACAGCAGCCCTCAGCAATCTAAGCAGCCCTCAAACAGATAAAAGAGTTGTTTTAAAGAGCAAAAAAAGACCAGGTCACGTGAGCGGGTGTGCTGTTTCTAGGCGACACAGCCAGTTTGAAGGCAGAAAAGCCTGAACACAGCCTAGATACAAAGCGTCTGATTTTTTTTTGACTGACCGCTTTGCACCTGCTTTGGCGTGCCTTAATGACTTTGCACAAATCGGCAATGCAGGAACATAACGGATGTGTGACAGCAATTTTTTTAACTGACAAAACTCCAAACTGATAGACAGGTCACTTTCTTTATGACCATCGTTTAGTTTTGTGTGATGATTAATTATCTTTGATATCGGTGACTTTGACCTTCTAAAATGAAGCTATTTCATCCAACAGTCATCATTTACTCAGCTTTTTATAAAGCTCATTTTGAACAATGTCATTTGAACATCATTTAATTTTGATTGTATTTATTTGTATATTTTATAATTAAAAACAATTCTAGTCTAATGGGAATACCATTCTGAAATATAATTTTGATTATTATGGGATTTTAATAAAAAATAAATAAACTTGGAGTGTTCTATGGTTATTAATCAGACCAGTGAATTTAATTTTGTGAAAGTTCCACTAGATTTTTTTATTGAATAATAAACTTTTATGTTGTTTTATTATACTTATGAAATGTTTCTCCAGGATTGTGGTTCAACAAGTGAAACAGCATCATATAAACTCTACAAGACAAAGGAAAAGTGCTCTGTTGGGAAAAACTTTGCTCTTCCTATAATCATTTGAAATTTTGGACCTGTTGCACAAATCACAGTTTCATCTATCAGAATATTTTGTTTGTCCAATCACAGGTGTGACCTATGAAATTTCAAAGCAAGTAACTTTCACCTTCTGAAATTTAAACAAACAACTTTTGAGAAGATTCTGGACATATACACAAAATTTGAGAACACTATGATGGTAAATTTCACACATTGTTTATTACCAATTTCCAAATTCGCC
This sequence comes from Silurus meridionalis, assembly GCF_014805685.1. NCBI lineage: Eukaryota > Metazoa > Chordata > Actinopteri > Siluriformes > Siluridae > Silurus > Silurus meridionalis. The sequence continues at coordinate 8,941,030 of NC_060912.1, read as the reverse complement.
TTACACTAACAACTTTGCGACTTTTCGTTAATGTTTGCTGTGGTGCCATTAATACAATACATAGGTTACTTTGACTTAATAAAACTCTGGAGTTTTTTAAAACAATTATATTTATAAACATTTTCCAAATGCATGAGTTATACACTGTATTTAAATGCTCTTGTATTTAATTGTTACATGCATTTTAAAGAGACAAACAACTACTTTGACCATCTGAGATTTGAGAGGTCTATGAATATGTTACATAAGCACTAATGGATTGTTGTAAAGTGGTTATTTTACCCAAGCATGGTTTATTGTAAGCAGCTTTGTATGTCATTTACCTGATGAAATAACCCATGGTGAGTTTACTTTCCAAAGGGATTTGATTTTTAAAACTTTAGGTGTCGGTGCCCCTAATTATCAGCGGTGCTATTCTGGGAGTGGAGCCATCTCACTGGGGAACACAAGGCAAGGTGTTTGTGATCTCAGTGTGTCTCAGCAGAGCAGCCCATAAGGGAGAGCGTTCAAAACGTCCTTAATGAAACGTGCTGCCTGGCTCGACTTTCTGCACTCTTTAAATAACCTGCTTGAACATATTTATTTGTTTCTCTACATTTGCTGTTTGGTTTTTCTTTCCGAAAAGACAGAAAATTGTTTTGTGTGTTTTTCTATGTTTCCCATCCCCCTCAAAAACCCTCCTTGCCCTCCCCCATCACCAGCCACGCTCTTTTTCCTCGCTAATTGCGGTCTGCTGGAGTCACCTCAGAGTCGGGCTCAAAGGGGATCGCGATCATACTGCACTGGGGCTGTTAAACACGTTGCTCAAAGCAACAGTTAGCCTCACAATTTGACATTATTCAGGATAAGAAAGTGCTCTGTAATTATGCCCGATCAAATGAAATTTGTTTTAACAATTAAACACTGATGGGGAATTTGTCTCCGTGCAGCGCTTCGAGGACGGCCCGGGTCTGCGCTTTCATTTATTTCAATTTCATCTTTTGACATGAATATGGATTTTTTTTTCTTTTCCTTTTGTGCACAGCTGGTAAATCAATCTTGATTCGGTCGTTGTGATTCGCCCGGCTCCCGGCCTTCCTGCATCAACCTGAATTAGCTTGCCTGCTCTGTCTTACTGAACAATTAGTTGTATTAAGAGTGAAAGCTTTAATCAATGCCTGGCCTGGCCCCTTGCTGCGCCTTGTGGCTGATTGGAGCTTCTGCATCCCACACACACACACACACACACACACACACACACACACACAAACACACATTCATACACACATACAAGCACTGGCAGTTAAAGTGGCTCAGGAAAACAGGCCTGTGCAGCATCACAGCAGGAAACGTAGACAAACGGAAATGCACAGCTGTAAATGCATATTGTGCAACCAACAGGCTCCTGGTAGCCCCCCTGAGTGTGTGTCTGTGTCTGAGTGTCTATATATGTTTATGAAAGGCTTTGTATTTCCTCTGGGCTTAAATGTCACGCACAGAACACTCGGTACTAAAGAAATGCACTCAAAAACACGTACACACACACACACACACTCTCTCACTCAAATCTGTGTCATCAGAAAAGAAGTCAAACGTGCCAAAAGGCCACCGAATGGAACTAATTTAATAAGCCACAGGCAGATATGTTATAGCATAAACGTTTAGTAGACCTTTAAATGGCACTTCTTGTGTAATTGTATAATTTGTATACAATTATACACCAGCAAGCTGCAAAGCGAGACCATCAGACTGATTCAGCTCCGGCTCAGTAACTGCTTCTCCACTGTACAAGCAAATTTACTATGTAATGTATTTAAGTAAGTGTATGTAATTATTTATTTTAAGTAATTAAGAAAAGTATTTATACAAACAATTAATTGATAAACAAATTAAATAATAAAAACCTGTGTGTAGAACAGATAAAAAAAAAACAAAAAAAAACTCATCTGTATTTACCAGATGCAAGTCTGTTTTTTCAGCAGCTGCTTAAATAGGAAACAAAGTTGGGCATGATCATAAAAAAAATCCATTATTGATACTTGGATTCCGGTTTGGAAAGAATTGGACACGCCTCCAGCTGCTGACGCCCATAACGCAACATCTGGCTTAGCGTTGCATTTGGGTTACAAAAGCTGTTGGGTGGAAATGAGAGCCTTATTAGTGTAAAGCTCCACCTGTAGTCGAGGCATTATGATAATATCTGTCTAGACAATTTGTTTCAGACATACACAAGTGACAAGCACTGAAACAACAACAACAACAACAACAACAACAACAACAGAAAATCATCCTTATGCATGAATGTGCAACACTGCCATTCTGGATGAAACTTTATTAATCTGATCCGCTGATGAAAATGCTACTTATACCATAGTACTGTTGAACTCTTGAGCAGAATCAGCTACATCAACCGAATCACTGTGGAATTTTCCGGTTTTCTCCTATCACACATAAACATAAGGTTGCTTTTAAATTTCTTTGTGTGCAAATTAGTCTGTGAAAGTGTGTGTATACTGTATATTAATGTGATGCTCTATAATTGTCTGGTGTCCTGTCCCTACACCTAGAGTTCCTCGGTTTTCAGTGTACCCCAGGGTTTCATCTGGGTTCTCTGGTTTTCTCCTACCACTTACAATCTCAAGGCTACTTTAAATTGGCTTTGTGTGCAAAAACCCTAAAAAAGTGTGTGTGCATCAGTGATGCTTTGTGAAGGTCTAATGTCCTGTCCATACACCCAAAGTTCCTCAGTTTCCAATGTGCCCAAGGGTTTCATCTGGGTTCTCTGGTTTTCTCCTACCACTTATAAACTCGAAGCTACTTTAAATAGCTACAAATAATCCTAAGAAAGCGTGTGTGTGTGTGTGTGTGTGTGTGTGTGTGTGTATACCTGTGATGCTCCTGTAAAGGTCTGATGTTTTGTACTCACCTCAATGTTTTTAGTACAAAAAGTCAAATCTAGAACATAGGAAAGAAGATGTGGTTGTGCTTCAAGGAGATCCTTTAAAAGAACCCTATGACAGAATATATTTTAATACCAAAAAAGATCTGAACCTTTTAAGTAAGTGTAGAACCTTGATTTATTCAGTGGAGGAACACTTGAAGAAACTTCTTGTCTAAGATTGTGGAATCAAATGTTTTTGGCTCAAAAATTAATTAAAAAAAATTAGATGTTTCGAAAGATTTTTTAAATATTCTGATCTCAGTTTAGTGTAATTTGATAAAGGAAGAGAAACAAAATACTAAAGTTATTATGATCCAGCTTTCAGGATTAGAGCTCCGATCAATTCCCCTCTATCAGACATGGCTCTGTGCCCTGCAGCCTCCTAAACCCGCAGCTGGTCTGAATGCAGCTCTTAGCCATTATGAGGAAATGAGCAGGAAGTGTGTGCAAGCAAGCAGACCGCTTAGGTTACGCTCTTCCTCCGCCAGCTCCCTCTCGCCGGGTATCTGGTCTCACTTTCGAGTCAAAATGAACGGAACTGCTCCTCTATAATTGCCTTCTCTCCTGCAGTTTATTATCGATCGAACAAGCCGGAGCGCAGCCGACACCGTTAAACGCGTTCCGTTTGGCTTTTACAGGACCTGGCGATTTAATGGGATACACGATATCTTGGCAACACCGGGCAGCAATTAAATTATTCATCTTTAAGTTATTGATCCGGCGTGATCCCTGTTCATCGAACTCACGGCCAGCTTTGATCCTGGCCCTGCCGAGGCTAAGAACCTGCTGCATGGAAACCTTTTAGGCCCAGGCGATAGGTCTGCATATTACATGAAGGCTAGAATATAGCACATGTCATCACCTCACACATCTGAATCTGAAATATCAGCATGTTCAGGCAAAAGTTCAAATTCAGCTAATTACATTAAAACGTTTTGCTAGCCATTAGCAAAAAAATAAATAAAACGGGAGTAAAACGGGAGCCAAGCCGCTTCAGCATTTCTTGCTGGGTTCAGGTGCAAGTAAATGAACACTGTGGGGTTTTATTATTTAAAATATGAAATGATGTTAATATTTTGAATTAGGGTCACTCCTATACACACACACACACACACACACACACACACACACACACTCAAAGGGAAAAGAAACTGCATTCACAATGAATTTGTGGTCCTTTTTTATAATATGCTGCCACACTCACATAATATGCAGTTTTTATCACAAATTGTGATACTTTAGTTTGGGAGTGTAGCACCAAGCCCCTGTCTGTATCTGTATCTGTTCAATGTTCCAAATGATCTGTCCTACTTCGATTTTGCCTTCAATCCTGATTCAGTGTTTTTTGAATTGTCACTTATATTTATGGCATTTGGCAGATGCTTTTATGCAAAGCGACGTACAATGATCTCATCTATACAACTGAGCAGGGTTAAAGTATTTGCTCAAAAAACCCAGCAATGGAGGCTTGGAGGTCTTCTTTTGGTCAGAAGAACATCATAACCTCCTAAGCTTGACTCGATTTGACTTTAACAGTGTCTGCACATTTTTCACTGCTATAGCCTGTATATATATTTACTGTACATATGTTTACATATATACATTGCATGCTGTACATATAGTACATATTTATCTGCACTTGTCAATATCTATCTATCATCTATCTATCTATCTATCTATCTATCTATCTATCTATCTATCTATCTATCTATCTATCTATCTATCTATCTAATAAGAAATTTCTATATATAAAGTGTGTGCACACCTTATCATAAGATTCATATGTACCTTTTGAACATTCATTCTATTCCACATGTAGTCCCAGTTTGCTGTTATAATAACCTCCACTCCTCGAGGAAGTTGGTCCACCAGATTTTGGAGTGTGCTCGTGGAGATTTGTGCTTATTCAGCTCATCAATTAATACTGATTAATTAGTAGGATTGATATCAGAGATCTATAGCAGGCCATGTTTCATGTATATAATACGTCCATTGAGCTGGCTTTGTGCCTCCTAGTTCAAGTGAGGGAAAGTGAGGTATATATATATATATATATATTACATGTAGATATTTTTGGAAAGGACCACAAGCAATCTGTCTCTCACAGTTTCTCAACCTCAGCTACATCCCTCCGCTTCATAACCAGTCTAGACATGGGTAAAGAAACTGTTTTTTCATTCCCCGTCACCCAGTAATTACAGTAATCCCCGCTTCAAATCTCGCGTCCCCGGTTTATCACGGAATTTATTTGCTTGGCTGATTTTCCCAGTCTCTTGGATAGCACAAAAGACCAAAAAACTTGAATTGTTTTTATGGAGTTTTATGTTGAAATAATGAAATGTATAATACTAATTATAAAATGAAGTAAATGTAAATACAGTACAGTACTGTAAACATAAAATAGGATTTTTGAGGTACCTGTTTATCGCGGGCGGTTTTGGAATGTGACCAACGCGATAAAAAGAAGATTACTGTATTTTGCTTGTACCTGCCTGCTCTTTTCTAAAAACTTAATTTCTCAAAAATAATATAAAAGCTAACAGAAATCTTTAAACCACCGGCAGGCAGTGTCAAAGGATGATGGAAGAAATTCTGTAAAAACAATTCACCTCGAACTTGTTAATGTTTATTCTTGATCTTACATGATGCTATTTATCTCACACTACTGCTATTTAGACTACCATGCTATATTATACTCTCTTACACTTTATGTACATTACTGATCTGTCATATATTATATACTCTGTATATTGTGTTTGATTTAATACTTGTATTGTCTCGTATTGTCTCGTATAGTCTGTTTTGACTAGGAAAGTCTAAGCCAAATGTATAGTGTTATTTATGTCGGTACAATTGAGAGTCACCAACAGCTGAAACCAAATTCCTTGTGTGTAAACACAGCCAAATAAACCTAATTCTAATTCTGATGCTATAACTTATATGAAATTAACCCTCATGCTACTTTGATGAAGAGCAAAATTCCACATACCCAGATAGAGAAGGTGCAGAAGTCAAATATTAATGATCTAATGGATTTGTATGAATATACTGTATGTCAAAAAAAAGCTGATGTGCCCCACTGAGTTTGATTTTGGATCCTATTCCATCAGGAACTATCACAATATTGTTTATTTCTTGCATAACTTAATGAAAGAGTATGAACACATGAATGTTAGCTGTGTAGTAAAATGGGTTCTAGTGAAATAAAAAGCTTTGCTAATGCAAAAACCAGCAGGAGGCTTCATATTATATGAACCCCAGTGATTATCATGTGATCCTGCTCATTCATTCACACACCACACCATAGTCATTCGTTCCCAGAATATGAGGGATGATGTACTTTCACCAATGACGATGACGATGACGATGGAAGCGGTTGATATTGACTTCCCGCATGATGTGACACATTTCTTTGTGAATCATCAGCTCATTGCCCTCAAACTCATTCAGGTTCATTTGATAGTTTCAACTTCTTTTTTTTCATTCGCAATTCATTTCTTTCAAGTGCTCGTGTTTGGCAGAACTTACTGTAGATACAGTGACTTCACAAAAGTTTCGGTTTCTCTGCAGATGCTTTCAGCGTTCAAAAGCTTCCAGTGAAATGATAAAAACATCCAGGCTTACTAAGATCTATAGCGTGCTATAGATGTTTATAGGACATGATGACACATTCATATTTTGTTGGTTTATTCATTTAGAAAAATGTGATGTAGTATAGTATAGAAGGCAAACTGCTAATTTATTTCTGGAACAAACACATTGCTGTCCCAAAGACTAAATATAACACAGCTTGTTGTTGTTGTTGTTGTTGTTTATCTGTTTGTGTGTGAATAAACCATGATGTGGCCTGCTGTTATGTGATGCATCCCAACAATGTTGTGTAACAAACACAAATTGGATTTGATTTCTTTTGTTAAATGTCCATTTTTCTTAAAAGAATGACAAAGTATGAATTTTTGTCCATTTATAGTGTTATTCTGGGCACTATTTATAAAACCCAAACAGTTCTGCATTTACATTGCCTTTCCAAGCTAGGAATTGTTTTCTTGCCTAGTTCCTAGTTGTATTACCCTTCCAGATTGTTAATCCTGATATTTTTTAGACATGTGGTGTGACATTGCTTTAGTTCCCCACTTACTACTTTAGTTCCCACTCGTAATTAGTTCCCATTTTAAGAAACAAAAAAACCGAACAGCTTTTATTTGTCACATATACATTACGGCACAACGTACATGTACAGGAAGTTGGGGTCAGAGTACATGATACAGTGTTCCTGAAGCAGAGAGCTAAAGGCTTTGGACTAGAGCCAGAGCCTTAACTCTTAAGGCCTCACTGCCGAATTTATGGCAAAAAATGCTAAACTAAAGGTTCTGTTTTATCCTGGAATATGTGACCTCTCATGAAATTTTTATAGAGATGTTAAGTTTTGAAAAGAAGTAGCAGAGATTGTTGCCTCTGGTGAGTGTATAACGATAGTTTGCTAATGTGGCAACAAAGCTAGTATGAATTTGCACATACACAAAACAAAAAAGACTCTCAGTCCTCAAATCTACCTCTTTTAGGTATATTTTAAAGTAAAGGAAACAATCATTGTCTGTACCTCGCCAAGTGTTTTTAGACTGATCTTGCTCTATGTACATGACCTACTGAACTTATTGATAAAGACTTCGAGACACTTCTGTATGGCTAAGCCCACATCTACATCTACATCTACATCTACAAAGTTTTTCACAATGAAAACTTTAGCATTGTCTGCCATCTTGGTCGTTTTGAGTTCAATGTGTCCCATTACTGTACACTAAAATACACACAATGTCTATGTAGAGGAAACAGTATTTTCAAAACCAATTTTTAATTAACAAAAACACACCATCTTTATCTGCATTCAAAGAGAATACATTTACAAATTTCATGTTTTTTAACACAACATTTTTCTAAATCAGGACTGTGTATCGAGTGTGTTTCTTCATACATTACATTTCTACGACTTTTCGCTTTACTTGGAGAGGGAATACTTTCCCATAGCCCCTAATACTTTGGTCTGGTTATAAAATTAACTATTTAAAAAATATATATATTAAACTATTTTATTAGATTTTTTTAATCCAATGTGGGGAAAAAACTCCCCATTTCTTTTTATTAATTTAATATTAACATAATGTCTTTAATTTCATGTTTCGTCTTTCATTTAAATGGGGTTATTTTGACACAGTCCCTAACTTGTAGGGGTTTTAAAGTTCCCGCTGCGGCGTGTGTTGCATGTGTGTGTGTTGATGGGCGGAGTCTAAGTGTGTACCAGTGTGTGTGTGTGTGTGTGTGTGTGTGTGTGTGTGTGTGTGTGTGTGTACATGGCTGAGTCTGAGTGTGTACCAGTGTGTGTACCAGTGTGTGTACCAGTGTGTGTACCAGTGTGTGTACCAGTGTGTGTACCAGTGTGTGTACCAGTGTGTGTGTGTGTGTGTGTGTGAGAGAGTGTGTGTGTGAGAGAGTGTCTGTGTACATGGCTGAGTCTGAGTGTGTACCAGTGTGTGTACCAGTGTGTGTACCTGTGTGTGTGTGTATATATACATGGCTGAGTCTGAGTGTGTACCAGTGTGTGTACCAGTGTGTGTACCTGTGTGTGTGTATATATACATGGCTGAGTCTGAGTGTGTATCAGTGAGTGTGTGTGTACAGGGCTGAGTCCCAGTGTTTGTGTGTGTGTGTGTGTGTGTGTATACCAGTGGTGGGCATTCTCTGCTGGCCTAAACACTATCAGAGAAACTGGCCTACATTTACAACCTGAATTTTAATATTTGTTCCATGAAATTGTAGTAATTTATTCCCAACAGTTAATTCTCTTCATTTCGTAGTGTTTCTCGTGGCTGCACTGTTTCCAGTACTTGTATGTGGATGTTAGATTTATCGTCCAATCAGATTTCAGCCTCTATGTGCTGCCATGTCAATCTAATCTGCCCCGAGTCTTCATAGTCAGTACTGCTGGACTTTTTCCCTTTTGAGAATGTTATGAATGGCTCTGTTTCTTTAACCAATCAGATTTCAGATTTTCCTCACAGGGCAGCTAGCTGGCCCAGAATAGTCAGCAATAGAATAGAATAGTTCCCGTTCTCTGATTGGTTGGTCAGAGGTAAACTGTTACAACCAAGTTCGACTGGCAAAACACGTGTGTAGCTCTGCACACATTAATACATCAGAGTTAGACTTTTTACACCTACAGAGGAAGAGAAATTGATTTGGTCTCAGACATACTTAAAAATCCATTTTGAAGAAAAGCGAGACATCGTGAGGAGGTCTTGGTTTGGTTTCCACTTCCAGACCAGTGAATACGAGCGGTACCACTGGATTACAGCCTCTGAGGAGCGGTGCAAATTATATATGTAGTTTATTTACATTTTTATGTTTTTGTCATGGTTTTAGACAAATATTGATACTTCAGATGATGTAGGTGCACAGTTACGTTGTAGTGTAGAGGTTTGGAGTCTTAACAGGGTTTGTTGTTTTAGTAAAATGGTCTTCACCCATAATATGTGAAATGTCTCTCTGTCTCTGTAATGCCACGTGTTTTTATATTGCATTTTTGTATTGTATTTATGGTTTCTATAATCGCAACGTGATAGTGGTGGGATTAAGAGGTGGATTAAGTCGGGTAAGACCCCACTGAAGGCCCAGGTACCAAATGCACGGCCCACCACTGGTGTGTACAGGGTTGAGTCTGAGTGTGAACCAGTGAGTGGGTGTGTACAGGGCTGAGTCTGAGTGTGTACGAATGTGTGTGTGTGTGTGTGTGTGTGTGTGTGTGTAGAGAGAGAGAGAGGGAGAGAGGGGAGCTGTGCTCAGATTAGCTGCGGCACGAGAGAAAGAGAGACAGAGTTCACTCCTCGTGTCTCGCGCTTTGGACAAAACAAAAATAATAATACAAAAAAATATATATATTTTTTATTTTTGCATTCGTGGGTTTTTTCCCCACGCAGAGAAAGAGTTCGACCTCAGGCGTTTACATATATATTTGTACATATAGATGTATGCATGCATGCTTGTGTGTATGCACGCATATATTTGTGTGTATGCGTATATATGCATGTATGCATGCATGTCCGTGTTTAAGCGCGTGTCCTCGGGAGGCGGGCCATGCACGCGCCACATCTCCACTAATGGAAGTTATTGTTGTTGCGAGTTGTTTCGAACTATGAGGTGCGCGAGAAGCGGCCGCCTGTCCGCGCTCATCACGGACCACTGATTTTCTTTCTTTCGGATTTTTTTATTATTATTATTTATTCTTTCTTAGGGGTCGTCTTTGTGTGCGTGAGCGTGTGTGTGTGCGCATGTGGAGGATTTTTTTTTAAACCCGAGAAAATACCGAGGAAGTAAGAGCTGAAAAGAGGGGGAGAAAGAAAGCAAGCAAGAAAGAAAGAGAAGAGGCACGAGCTGAAGCTGAACTGCACCACCGGGGGGATTTAAATCGCTGCTGCTGCTGCTGCTGGTGGAGCTTTAAATTTTTTTGCGAAGGAGATAAAAAAGGAGGAATCTTTTTTAAAAAAAGGAGAAATTCATGTAGCCGTTCGAGCTCAAGCTTCATTTCTTTTTTTTTTTTTTTTTTTTTTTTGGGGAGGGGGGGGTTGGATCGCAGGATGAGCAAGGATAGACCGAAGAGGAACATCATCCACAAGAGAAGAGATGTAAGTGCGGCTCGTGCGGCTCTCTAAGTTCGTGCACTTTGTATTGCGTTTGTTTGATATTTTTGTTATACAAACTTGCGTGTGAACGCGTGCATGCGCGCGCGTGTGTGCACGTCGTTACAATGTAAAAGCGTCTGCTTGGAAATTGAACGCAGGGACGGAAAACCTGGACTTTTCGATTAGATCGAATCCAAGCTTATTGGTGTGTGTTTTGTTACATTTTTTTTTAATCATTACTACACGTTTTTGGAAAGAATTGTGTGGCTTTGTGCCACTTTGGGCTTGGACACCGGAACCTTGCTGTTGAGACCCGATTGTTCTCAGCTCGGCTTTGTTCGCTCGAGAGAGAGAGCACGATCAGCCATACCGGGGCTGTTTGTGTGTGTGTGTGTGTGTGTGTGTTTATTCCGGGTGTTGTGTTTCCCTGAACCTTGCACACGCGGAACAAATCGTGCAGCTTCATGCATTTAAAGCAGGGTACGCAATAAGCATTGGGAGCCGGTTTTTAAAGCAGGGTATGAGTGCGCGTGCAAACCCCGTGATGCGTGGCACCAGGCAGAAGCTCGCGCGTTCTACGCGTCCGAATTTTTATATAAGTGAGCGCGTGCTTATTACTGTACCCCTGACCGTGCATGGTGTATAGAGGTGTGTGTGTGTGGTTGTGCATGTGGGGAAAGTTCCTCGTGGTGTGGTGTGGTGTAGATCCGAGTTCCAGCTCATTGTTCCTCATGCACGCGTGAGCACGAGAATGAGAAGAAGGATTAAGGTGCCTGGAGTCTCTCTCTCTCTTTTTTTTTTTTCTTCTTTCTTTTGCAAAAGAGAGCTTTACTTTTTTTCTAGAGATCCCAGTATCTCTAAACATCCCCTTTCTGGAGCAAAGTAAAAAAAAAAAAAAATGGAAATGATTAAAAAGAAATCCTTATTCTTGTTGTTTTTTTTAAATTGTATTATATTTTTGAAGGCACCTGAATGGAAAGGTTTCTGTAGGCCCTTCAATGGTTTCCATCAGTGTCAGTTTTGGGGGAAAGAACCTCCTTTTAAAGATCTTCCATGGAGCACACAGGAAGCTTTTGTTTTGGTTAGAGGTGAAGTATCGGTTTCAGTGCTCGTCAAGGCATTTGTAGAGATCGTAGATCCGATCTCCACGCTGTAACATCTGGATAATTGTACCATCGATGGTTCCTCGCGAGTTGTCAGACCGGATTCGGAGCAACCCTGCTTTCGAATTGTGACCTGTCGGATTTGATTTCACGTTCGAAAGTGTATCATGATTTGGTGGAATTCTGTTTCTTAGGACTTTGTCTCGTTCTCACCCACCAGCAACAGGTTCTTTAGGGAGGAACGTCTCACACACACACACACACACCCTGTTTACCCTCTGCCAGGCTGGAGAAGTCCAGAGAGAATTTGAGGTGTGAGTGCATTGAGTTTGCAAACGCCTTTTGGAGCTGCTTGTTTGCACGTTAGGATCCGGTCCCTGTAGATTGTAGAACTCTCGTGCACACACACACACACACACACACATCACAATGTGAACACACCTGATCCAGTAATCAAGGCTTGCAGATGGCTCAGGTGTGTCAGAAACGTGAACTCGAGGCAAATCTGGCTTGAATCCCCGAGGCCTGAATAGAGAACATCTGTTTCAAAGCAACAAGATGGTCAGCCTTTGGCTCGAGGCGGGGGAGGGAGGGATGGGGCGGAAGAGTCGAGGAGTGTGAAACGCCTCAGCATCGTATTTTCACACCACAAAAACTGGCCAAAGTTGCGACATTATCTCACCGCTGTAAATATAAACAAACGATCGTGTTGTAGATTCGTTCCTGATTTTTCTCACACACTGTTTCTAGGCTTCAGAAAGAGAATCTTGAACAACAACAACAAAAGTCCAGGTCCCTTTTTTTTTTTTTTGAGCCTAATTCCCATGTGCACAGAGACTAGAGGACGTGACGTTCTCATGAAGACGCAGCCGGCTTGGGGATGTAAGAGAAGTTGTGAGACGATGATGATGTGCAGCGTTTGAGATGTGCTGAGGCTGCAAAAGGAGGAAGAGGAGGATGATGAGGAGGAGGAGGGTGTCCCATGCGTGCCGGCGCTCGCCACGAAACTCCTCACCCTCCTAATTTAACCTCCCCTTAATTAGCGTACGACAATTATACGCGCTCGGCTTCGGCGTGCCCCGTGGAACAGGGCTGCGAGAGTGTCGTCCCTCCTCCGCTGCTGATGCGGCGTGCGTTATTAAAATTCATGCGCGGGGGGGAAACGCGGCGAGAAGAGACCGATAATAGATGATAATAAAAGCAAACGCAATTAGGCCGCCCGGATTGATGGACACGAGCCGCTAAAAGGAGAAGCGCAGGAAAGTGCTGCGCTGCTGCTCCCTTCAGCTTTCGGCCTGCCGTAATGGCTGACACACACACACACACACACACACACACACACACACACACACACAGTGTCCTGAGAGAAACACATTCAGAGACAGAGAGAGGAGTTTGCTCTTCGTTAATGAGTGTGTTCTTTCTTTAAAATTGGCACATGGTATAGTCCTCTATCTCTCTCTTTCTCTCTAGGTCTGTCTAAATCTTTCACTTTGTCTCTCTCAATCTCTCTCTCTGTTTCTCAGTCTCTTTTTCAAGGTCTGTCTCAATCTTTCACACTCTCTCTCTCTTCACGTCTCTCTCTCTTGCTTGCTTTTTTCCATTGTCTCTCCTTTTCTCTCCATCGGTCCCTCTTTCTCCATGTTTTTGCCTGTCCCAGTTTTTCCTCATTCACTGTCTATGCATGTCTCTCTTTATCTCTCTCATGCTCACCACTTTTCCTCTCTCGTCCCTCGTGTGTGTATCCATCTGACTATTCTCTGTCAGTTCTTTTGCTCCGTCTCGCTCTTTTTTTTTTTTGTCCGTCCGTCTGTCTGTTTCTGTACAATACATTATTTGTTTCTTTCCTTTGGTTTGTTTTTGTTTTTTAGTGACACACTCTCGGTTGGGATGGGGTGTGTGTGTGTGTGTGTGTGTGTGTGTGTGTGTGTGTGTGTGTGTGTGTGTGTGTGTGTGTGTGTGTGTGTAAAATGGGATGAGCACAGCTGCTCAGAGTCGATTTGCAAATGTAAAGGAGCTGTCAACGTGCGTTTCATCACACACACACACACACACACACACGGACACGGACGGGGGTTGAAGAAATTCACAGAGCACAAAAAAGTGGAAACAAAACTGGAGTGTGAGGCCGTGGCCCCTTGGCCATGACCCCTTTATCCCTGCTCCCTCCTCCTCACCCTTCTCAGCTTTACAATAGAGAGAGAGAGAGAGAGAGAGAGAGAGAGAGACCGGGTTGTTTTTGAGTGGAAAGCTGTGTGTGTGTGTGTGTGTGTGTGTGTGTGTGTGTGTGTGTGTGTGTGTGTGAGACCACAGGCACACCTTTGGCTCTATGCACATCTCACCCTCCATTTTAGCACAAAGGTGTGATGTGACCGTTTTTACACAGTGCAGACATGATCAGGACTGGTGTGTGATATGACTCTATAACTGTACAATATCACAATGCCATAACACGAGGTATTTACCTCAGCATGCTATCATACATATCCCCTGCAGCGTTTTCACTCGGACCGTGTTTCTCCTCACAGTACAAGCGTGTGAGGAAAATCCTTTCAGATTTAAATCATCGTCTGATCACATTCACACGTTTTAGTCCTGTCAACATCTAAATAGACAAGCGGACCTCTTTAGCATAAAACGCTGACTGTGGTTCTTGCTAACAGACACTGTGGAGACTATTTAGGGACCGTGTATTTGATCGACGTTGATTTGGGTCAAAGATATTCCTGTTCAAGTCGGATCTGCTGGTGAAGGTTGCGATTTGAGACACAGCCCCGTTGTGCCATTCGGGTTTTCTCCATTTCCCTTTTTTTCTTTTTCAAGACTGTTATTTTTGTGTTTGTCAGCGTATGGTTGCAGAGCACGAGCTTTTTGTGTGTACGTGGTTTTTAGGCAGTGTGACACACACACACACACACACACACACACACACACACACACACACACTTGTGTAACATGGGCTTTCTGCTCTGTTAGCTTAAAACCTGAAGCGCCACTTTGAGATTCTCCTTCTTCCCCCATATTATCTCTTTCTTCCTCTCTTTCTCTCTCCCCCTCTCTCATATCATGTTTGCCTTCCTGCTGCTAATCACAACAATAGCATACAAACCTCATCGCAAAATACCCGTTATTGAACCCATTTCATGCCCAGTTTTTAAGACGTCTATTATAGTTTTGCGTCTTGTCGAGATCTCAGGCAACAGATCGTCGCTTGTTAACGTAAAGTATCCGCAGACAATCGTTCCTACATCCCGACATTCCTGTAGCTAAATAAACGCACGGTACGGCTGCACTTCCACTTCTGAGTTCACTAAAACACTAATCCTGGAGACTCCTGTATTTATGGTTGACAAGTCCAAAATCCTTATCAACCTTTGTCTTCATCACTGTATTAAAGAACAAAAAATAAAAGCTAAAGTGGGGGCCGTCGGAATCATTTTGTCCTGTGTTGGTGATGCCACCATAAAGGGAAAGGGAAAAAAAAACTAGAGAAGTGCAGAAATCGGGCACATGGAGCAGATTTGAGTTTAATGAGGATGTTGATTACACTGTAATCAGTGTGGAGTGTGTGTGTGTGTGTGTGTGTGTGTGTTTGAGTGTTTCTTGTGAGAGTGCTCGGGACGGGCCATGTGGCTCTTTATTGTTTTGAGAAGCAGAACGGATACAGAAAGAGAGCCATTTTGTGCATGAAGATGCTTAAGAAAACGCCGGAAACTTATTTTTGATGTATCTTTAATCTGAAGTATGGCTCGGGTGTAGGGCAGAGGAGGAGGTCCAATCTGGGCTGTTCAGTCTGGTGGGCCGAGCATGTAAACATAAAAGCACGTGTGTCTCGGCTGAGGATTCAGTCATGGAAATATCAACACGGTCCTGGATTATTTACATTTTGTGTACAGTGCTGTTGATCTGTTTGTCTACTCTTTTGTACATAGTGTGTGTGTGTACATGTGTGTGTGGCTGATTCTCTCATTCGTTCATTCGTTACTGAATTGTTTTGCTTCCCCGTGCCAAAGAAAACGTTGGACGCGTTCCCTGTTCCTCACTCAGCGTTTGTACGCATGTGAACTCTTCCCTTGT
Organism: Silurus meridionalis; assembly: GCF_014805685.1. Classification (NCBI taxonomy): domain Eukaryota; kingdom Metazoa; phylum Chordata; class Actinopteri; order Siluriformes; family Siluridae; genus Silurus; species Silurus meridionalis. Next base: position 8,925,257 of record NC_060912.1, on the reverse strand, counting down.
GATCAGTTGTTCTCTCTCTCTCTCTCTCTCTCTCTCTCTCTCTCTCTCTGTGTGTGTGTGTGTGTGTGTGTGTGTGTGTGTGTGTGTGTGTGTGTGTGTGTGTGTGTGTGTGTGTGGTTTTTTTTTTTTTTTTTTTAGTTTTTTAGTTTTTCTTTCCTCTGAGGGATGAATAAATCGGAACTCTTTTAATTTCGGAGTCTTTTACAGACACATGCCCATAACTGTTTGTGCGATTATAACACACGTTTTGTCCCTACAGTGAAACACTTCCGTAACACAATATGTCAATACACTATACAATATGGACAAAGCTGCATTTTTGCGTCTCCACCTTTTCAAAAAGTGAGGGAACTAGTGTTTTCTAGCTAATAAAATAAAGTGTGTGTGTGTGTGTGTGTGTGTGTGTGTGTGTGTGTGTGTGTGTGTGTGTGTGTGTAACGTGTGACAACCAGGGACTTTGTTCGTGGACAGGATGTTAAACATTGACTAAATGGATAGTGTAGTTCTAAGAAAAACAAAATGTTAGCATTGTCGAATCGCTGTATAGCAAGTAGGCCACGGTCGAACACGACGCTGAAGGAACATTCGGCCGCAAGGTGTGTGAGTAGCGTAATATATCGGCAGTCACACAGAGTGGGTGTCGAGTATTTCACACAGGAAGTACAGCCTCGTTCGCGTCTCAAGGTACATTATTTCACAATGCGGGTTAATAGAAATTGTGTCTACACCAGAATTGTGATGGGAACACCAATTTACACACACACACACACACACTACCAGGCAGTCCTAAAGCAGCTGTGAAGCAACCTGGATATTTCATATTAGTAAAAAAAAAAAAAAAAAAGTAAAGTACACCTAATTTAAACCACTTAAAGACCGTGTTACCATAGTGACCAACGTGTGTGTATGGGGGGGTCTATCCACAATGTTGCTATAGAAACCATTATGGAGCCAGGTCTTTACATTCTTCATTCTCTTTCTTTTTCTTTAGCGAGTGTGCTGTGGGGGCCTGGAAACACCGTGTTCACTTTGAGAGGCTATTACGAGAATTTGTACGGCACACTGTGTGTGTGTGTGTGTGTGTGTGTGTGTGTGTGTGTGTGTGTGTGTGTGTGTGTGTGTGTGTGTGTGTGTGTTGGGAGGTATATTTTAAGGGCAATTTTGTGTTACATATTTTGCACATTTTTATGTTTTATTGTAGTGGTTGGTATGGATGTGGTGCTGCAGTTACAGTATAAAATTGTTCATTGGCAGAGAGTTTGATGCCAACACTATATGGACAGAAGTTTGTGGATACCTGAGCAGGATCGGTAGGTGTTTTTTGAACATCCTATTCCACAGTTAGTCCCCATTTGCTGTTCTAAAAACTTCCACTATTCTTTTAAGATGTTTCACAAGAGTTTTTTTTTAGAGATTTGTGTGAGATTTATTCAGCTACCAGGGTCTTAGTAAAGTCAGGTCCTAAGGTGGATGAAGTGAGGAGGCCTGGGGGGGCAGTCAGAATTCTAATTTATCCCACAGGTGTATAATATGGTTGAGGTCAGATGTTCAGGGTGCTGGCTTTGTGCACAGGGGCATTGTCATGCTGGAACTTTCCTAGATCAAGTGAAGGGAAAGTTTAATGCTATTACATTCCTAATCATCCTTTTACAATTGTGTGTCTCCAACTTTGTGGTAACAGTTCGGCAAAGAACCACACACACACACAAGTAAGATGCCCCGATAATTCTGCTCATATAGTGCGTCTGTACAGTTTTCACTCAAGCTATGAGGTACTTTTTTTTTGCCACCTAGAGTCGATCAAAATCTATCGCTAATAAACCTAAACCTTAATTGAAGTGACCACAATCTGTGTCTGCTACAATATATAATCAGCTATTAGCATTCAGCTAGTTTGTGAGCTCATCAAAGTAAGCTAATGTTTGAGAGATTAGCATGTTGTTCCAAAGTTTCTGTATCAAATGAACTGTTGAACTAAAATCAGTCGGACATGAGTTTTCTTTTTACTTGAAATCAAGTGAAGCTGTTGTACTTCTTTAAGATGATTTTGTCAAGCTTTTGAGCACTTTTTGTAGCAGCTCAGCCCCGTAATTCGATCATCAGGTCCAAACTAAGCGTGCTAACAGAGCCCTGTACAGTGATGAAATGATGGCACTGAGGTGACGTTTTAAGAGGAACAAACTAGATATCAATTTTGCAATCGCTTATTGTCGATGATATTTTAGTTATAATCATGAACACGGGCCTCAGGAACTCTTCAGTTTCCCTAATTTGAAGTGCGAAAATTTTAGCACTTCCTGTCTATATCATAGATTACACTTTGTTTTTGAGAACATTTTAAATGCTTAAATATTTCAACATTAATTTAATATTGAGTTCATGTTTTAGTAAATAAAGGTTGTATTCAAAAGCATATTGCTCAAATGCTTCAGTTTGCACTCTTATTGCATTCCTTTTAATGGGAGCAGGATAAATAGAACCCTCTCCCCACACACACACACACACACACACATACACATGATCTCAGTTATTACAGTGTTTATGAAACAGGCTCCTTTATGAATTCAAAGGCAAACGTAGCCTTCCAGGCGTGATCATGATCACTTCAAAATAATGCTGAATGTATGAACATGTTTGTGTGTGTGTGTGTGTGTGTGTGTGTGTGTGTGTGTGTGTGTGTGTGTGTGTGTGTGTTCTCGATACACACTGCTAGTAAACGTGCATACACGGATATAGAATTTAGTCACACTTTTATTGGAATTGCTTTTATTTGCTTAAAAAAAAAAAACTCCTACATGTTTCTGAATGCTTATTTTAGTCATATTTGTGTGTGCGTGTGCGCTGTTTATACACACATGCAGGAGAGAGAGCGCGCTTCCTGGTAATATCTTTCTTTGGAAAGTCTCAATGATGGATACACACACACACACACCGATTGCGTCTCAAACATTTAAGTCTCAAAGCAAATTCGAACCAGTGGTTGTGTTTAAACAACGCTTATCTGATCCTTTTGTGGGGACGTGAAGAAATGTGAAGAGCTCATTAAGTTCCCACCTTCTCAAAGGTGTGTGTGTGTGTGTGTGTGTGTGTGTGTGTGTGTGTGTGTGTGTGTGTGTGTGTGTGTGTGTGAGGTGCAAATCTTTCCTTATCTTTGTGCCATCTTGCACACTCAACTCTAAGTTCTCTCACTGCATATATTTTATGCCACGTGTGTGTGTGTGTGTGTGTGTGTGTGTGTGTGTATGTATGTGTGCATGTGTGTTGAGTGTGTCTACTGCCTTCTCCTTTGTGAAAGTGCAACACTTGTCCAAGTCCTGAGGTGAAAATTATTTCTTAATAGCAAGGAATTTTTGTTGCTCGCTGCCAGACACCACTGTAGTTTAGCATAAGTCTGGAAGGTGTGTGTGCACGCATGGCTTAATCCAGACAGACTGCAGATTTAGATGGAGGTTGACAGGAGGTTGTGTTTGGATATCCGGCGTCGTGTGTGTGTGTGTACGTGATGGAGAATTTATTCGCTCATTTCACCAGGCCTGTCTAACCGAATTTCACTCTACCACCAGTGTTCAGCAGTTTTAGATATTCTGTGCCCAAAATAGTCCACACATCTGAGTCAAATGCCCTCTCAGATGAGATTTTTTTTTTATTTTTCAGGGTGCAAACTAATCTTTTGTAAAATAATCTTAAAAAAAATATATTTATTACTTGTTCCGTGTGGTCACGAAGAGCACTTGTGTGTTTTTACGACTTTTTATTTCGAAGCGACATGGGAGGAACGTATGAGCACAAGACGGAGAAAGAGAGGATATGGCAGCCAGCAAGGAAGGAAAACCGAGGCAGAGAGTGTGCAAGAGTTCTTCGAGTGATCGAGGGGTGTGTGTGCACGTTTGTGGAGCCAGCAGGCATGCTTGGGGGGCCTCTCTGTGGTCAGCTTGGCCTGTGTGCGCCTGTCAACTGTCACTTTTTTGCTGCGGTTGCGTCCTTTACTAACTGCTAATCTTATCGTGCTGTCCATTTGCCTTACATGCAACAGACACGCACACACAGACACAGCTTCCGTTTAACCCCTTCTTATCTTCTGGTGAACATGGCACCCATTTAGAATATTGTTTGCTATATTCACTGTGCACTTTTTGTGTATCTTTATAAAGCCAAAAATACAACCAGCCAGTTCCTCACCTCATATCTGATCTACTATAACAGAGAATGTCTAAACGCTGAGCGCTAAACTGAGCTCATCTTACAGCCTTAACCTCCTTTTGGTCGGTTATCCTGTTCGATTGTTCTCATCTTTGCAGCTAATGCACTGTAATACACTGTCGCGCAATCAGGGCTTCTTCAGCTCTTTTGTAGCTTCGGAGCTGCCTAGTCTGCGTCTCCGTAATGGCTCATCTCGATACATCATAATGCGTATTACACGATATGAAAATCTATTTGGATCTAATAGGAAAAATAAGTGAGTCAAGACAGTTCAGATTCTGAGGCTTAAGAAATTAATCAGTTATTTCGATTTCAGATCGCGTTCTCTCATGCGGCTTAAATATTGATTTGTCATATCAGGCCTGGACATGCAACGTAGCCACTTGTGAGGCATTTCCTGTTTTATTATTATTAGCACATTACTGTAAACAGTGTTGCTTATATGAATCTATAAATATATGCATCATTGATGCTAGGTACATGGTGTTCATTATTCGCTAAATGTTCAAGCACCACGGTTTCATTGCTTTGCTAATCAATAAAATCTAAATGTTTTACCTTAGTATTTTACTTGGTCATCTAACCTTATTTAACCTCATATGCCTTATAAAAAATCTTTCCCCATTAGCTTTAGGTGAAAATATGAAGCCTGAACACAAACTAACTAATTCATGAGGCTAGCAGTTTAGCTAGCTTGGTAGAATGTAGCTAACTAGGTAGGTTATAGCCACCAAGCTAGATAGGATTTAGCTTGCAATGATATAGCTTGTTCACACTATAAAGGTTTCAGTACTGTGAAAACAAGCCAGAAGCTTCTAGAATGTAACTCTTCACTGACTAAAGACTCTCAGAGTCTAATAAGTCCGGTTAAATATGTAGCTAGTTAGCTTTACATGGACAAGCCAAGAAATACTTTTGCACATAATCTAAAGACATAAATACAAAAGAGACGAGCCAAAATACTTAAAAATATCAATATTTCTGTCAGATTTCGAGTTCTATACAAAATACTCCACTCGAAGTCAAATGAACTGCGATGCATTTAAAGCTTAAAGTTTGTGTGGTCCACCACGTGTTCTTTCATTCTGTTGAAATGTATCGAAAGGCGAGGGAACGTTTTTAGACATTAACGTAGACACGCTGTATAATAGCGCATTTTAACACCAGCCTTTATTTTTCTTCCTTTAACACCCCCCCCCTTTTTCTCCCTTTTCTTGCTCTTTTATCCTCCTCCACACACGTCCCTTTTCCTCAGTGTCATTATCGTGATCTAAAAAACTCCAGCAGATCTGTAATATTAGTTATTTCAGCTGTGTGGACTCCTCTTTTTTTTTTTTCCCCATCACTTGGCACTTTTTGAAGGAGACGTTTGAATTTTACCTAATGTGCTGTTTTTATTGGAGCTGCTTCACAGCCATTCACGTCTCGCTTCTGTTGCCTTTCAAGGCCTCGTGTAACGAGTACCATTTGAGGCCTTCGGCTTCAGCTTAGCATTCCTCATGCTTTCAGTGGCACGGGAAGTTATTTTAATTTAGTCAAGTCATTTACCTGAAACCAATTTGAGCCTCGTTTTTTGGAAATCCTTATGCAAATATGGCAATGAAACAAGGTCGTTAATGTCAACCTGAACTTGTTTTACCGAGTCTCCGCTCCCCCTGCATATGACTGATGGCGTAGTGCAGCCTGGAGCCTTTCAGCGCTTTTTTTTTTCTTTTTCCTTTCTGGGCTTTCAAGGCTCTTCTCGCAGTTCGAGTGCGCCTGCTGCATATTTGCGGCCTCGCCACGTTCGACGGCGCGACTCTGCGCTAACGTCACGCAGGTTTGAAGGCTCGCTAATTCCTAGGCCGTGAAGAGGAGTGTAAAGTGTTACTCCATCCATCTTGTTTCTTCTCTCGGTGTCTTAAGGGCTTCAGTAAATGCTCGTGTGTTAACCTGACAAAAGTCTGCGTGGGTGTGTATGGCGTGTGAGCAGATGTGAGGGGTTTAACAGTCAGTTCAGCCATGCATGGCCGTGTAGACACATCCTGTAACACGAGAGCCCCAACACTTCAGTCAGGATAATTGATTATTGCTGAATACCCCATTTAAGACCATGCCGACGCCACCTGTCTGGTCATGTGGAAACTACCGGACTTACCAATATGCACTTTACACAAGAAAACGTAACGCCAACTGGAGAGTACCTATGTCTAGTCTAAGAGTATAACTTACAATTTGTTAGTTAATAATTAAGTTGTAAGCAGCCAACATGACTGACTGGTTGTTTTTGTTTTGTTTTAATTGAACTGGTTTTGTCAATTATCTGAGTGGTGCCTCATGTCGCCAGAGCCAGATGAGATAACGTGCCGGTAGTTGAACCCGAGGTGAAGAATTAACTGCCTATCACGATAACCAGTTTTTGGTTAAAGAAGGTGAATCGGAGCCGGAAACCAAATACGTGAAAGTCCAGGAAAGAAAGAATTCCTTCTTTACTCGGCTACCTTCAGCTAAATCATTTGCATGAGCTTGCGGTTAGAGCTTGTGGCTTGTGTGTTAGAGAAGCCGCAGTCCATGTTTTTTTATAAGCAAACAATCGGAGTCCTCGAGCTACAGCAAGTTGTTTTTTTTTTACGTCAATGCGTTTACTACGGTATTTATGAGAACCTCATGCTCTGCTCGAGTGAAAGCATATCCTGCGTTCGGTAAACTCTCATTTGGTCTTTTAACGTCCAGAAAAGGAGCCCTGGCCCTCTGCTATCATCCAAATGAAAACCATGACTATATTTTTGAATAGTCTGATTTCAATATGCTGCAATTATCTCATCCGTTGCTCAAATAAACCATCTCCAAATGCATCCTTACCGTGCCGACTGTAACTGATTAACCAGATCGCTGTTTCGGAACAGATGTGAAAATCTTAACAGCACTGACATCTCGTTCAGTTTTTCACTTCTCGAACGAAATCTGCACCTCGCAATGGCTCGAACGGACCGATTGTTAACGTTCTTCACGCTCACAGAAGCGGTGGGGTATTATACGCGAGGCGGTGGGGTATTATATGCGAGGCCGTGAAAAGCGGTGAACAAAAAACGATCGGACGTGAACTGCTTTTGATATGTATGTACACCCTGTTTGACCCCCATGCGCAGTTTGTATGATGGCGTGCTACAGACTGTAAGATGGCTGTCTGTTAACACCTCTCCCCTGCAGAAGAGGGGCCTCTCTTTGTTGCCTCAAAAGTGAGGGGAGGAGAGGGAGCCTGAAGCGGTACGAACCGTACAGTTTTGCGTCCGTCACAAAGCCAGCGGCGTGCTCTTGATTTGCCAAATGTCTTTTAAAAAGAAGGTAGTGTATGCAAACTAGGTCAAAAGTATCTTTACAAGCCTATATATAAATGTGTGTCTGTGTATATGTATGTGTGTGTATAAAAAAAAAAAAGAAAAGGGAAAAAAAAGAAGAATGGGGGAGGGTGGGTGTGCTCGTGCTGTCTAGGCCTTACGGTGTGTTTCCTTCCTGCAATAGGTAGTGTGACCTCGAAGCATTGCTGCCCTGACATGCGTGAGGCCCAGGCTTGTGTCTGCGTAACCACAAGCCTGTACTCTTTCATTTTTGGCACCTTCTGAGCACAGGAAGATAGAAAGATGCAGTGTGTGTTCGGCAGCCAAAAAAGCCCATGTCTATCTCTGGTGGAAAGATGAATACGGCAAAGTGCGAGCAAGCGACATGCTGCTCGTCCCGTGTGGTGGTAAGAAGCAGAGTGGGTGGTGCCACTGGGCAGGCTGGGCCATTCTCGTCCAACCTGCCCCTTGTCTAAGGCCCCTGATTGGCTGCCGGAGCAGTGGAAAAAACGAACCACTGTGTTTTTGTTAGGTGAGCAGCTTGTACATGCCTGGTGCTCTCATCTGCTTTTTTCCTGCCTAGTCATAAAAGCTTAAAAGGTTTTCGTTCAAAATCGTGCCATAGAAACCGTATCAGCTTTACAATAAAGGCTGAAGCTTCAACACCACCACCACTTTAGGCTTTAAGTAAAATTTTAATAAATAATCACTATATATTTACTTGCTGTGATCAAGACTTCTGCTTTTGGATTAGGCTTTACGTTTGCAGGACCCAACAAACGTTGATTAAAATGAGTCTAAATCACTCATTAATTCCTGAACAATAAAGACGGGAATCCCAGATTCACCCAAGATCATTTGTCTGTACCATTGAAACGAATTAGCCGACAGCTTTTCTACTCAGAAAGTAAATATGCCGGAATCTTCCAAAACGTATCACCAAAGAAAATGCTAGAATAAGAATGGAAAATTAAACTGAAGGACTCCATATAACCACTGTGCTCCCTGTAAAATACCATTTACATTACATCATACACACCGTGATCCTTCCATGGAAATCGCCACAAATGCTTGCTAGCTAAGTAGCTAAGCTAAGTAGCTAGGTCACTGACCAGATGGCAAATTTGTGGGCTGTATTTTCTTTCCCCTTTATCAAGTTTACATTGCCGACTGGCTCCATTGCAACAGTTCTATTGTGTTTTTAATTTTAATGGTTTTTTTCCCCCCCCCCAACATAACAAATTGATAGAAAATTAACATTTTGAGGGGTTTGGGAGTTAAGGGTTTTTTTTCACAATTTGAATGATGTAAATTCACCAAGTCATCCCTGAGCGAGTCATGCTTGCTCAAAAAACGAACTGCGGTTCTCAGGAATTTTAGCGATTCGAAAATGCGAATCTATTGGTCAATGATGCAGAACCACATCTGCCACAATGGGCGGGTGGGAGTGGGGGTTGCAGCATCGCCATTCGTTCCCAAATTCGCTCCTTGCTCAAATTGCACCACAGATATATGGTTTGCTTCACTAATAAAACCGGTTCTTGTTTTATTAGCATTTTCGTACAGGTTCTAGTTTTTCTTGATATCTTCATCTGCTTGTACACAATCTCAATGCTCTCAGACCTGACGCATGCGGTGCGACGCGTGTTGTGGAGTCGTTCGAGACCGAACCTGAAGTGTCGCTCTGAGAGTTCTCAGCAGTGCTGCCCCTGTTTTTTCCCCTCCCTCTGTTTTTCTTTTCTGTTTACTGTCACTGCTTCCTCTAAGTGTGAGTGGTGAGTCACTTTCTGCTTTCTCTGGTTAAGGAGTTCGATACACTCTGGTTAAGCCTTTAAAAAAATCTGCTAACTGCTTTTATTAGCCAGTGGATGATCTAGAGGAAAAAAATACCACGTCTTTTTTTTGTTTTCTGTCCGTTATGACTCTCAAGCTTTTTGTTGCATTGTTGTGTGTAGCTGCCATTTTTTTTTTTAAACCTTGGAAGTCGTTTTGTTTTCTAGTGCACTGTATGAAAGCTTTCATTCTCAGGTGAGAATGATCTAGAACTCTCTGCTGTTTTATTGCACCATGGGCCTCAAACCACTTCCCCAGCTTTTAACCAAAAAGTAGAGCTGATTGAGATTTCATGCTAATCGTATGTCGTCTTTCTTTTTATTTCCCATCAGGTTTATGTCTTGGTTTTGAATTAGAGTTACAAAGGCATTCACCATATTTCGGTTTTTCTAGGGGGAAATGGGGTTTCCCTCTGTACAGCACATTATCTCTGACTTTTGACAGGAATGTCAAATGTTACAGACGAACCCATCTAAGAGCAGTTTCATTTTGACTAAGTGGGGACTTGGTGTAAATACCAGCAGGTTAAGTCATGGGTGAAGATTTAAAGGAAATCAGAGCCGTGTTTATGATGTGCATCTTTCTTTTTTTTTTTTGTGTGTGTGTAGTGCAAGAGCATCAAGGCCTTTTTTTTTTTTACTTCTTCGATTCAGATTTTAGATTCTGCTGAAAGCAGCAGTTTAGTGGAAATCAGGTGCGTCTTGCTCTTTTTTCTAGTTCTGTAGCACTTCTGACGTTTAAACTATGGTTTGGGTCGGTGTCTGTTGGCAGTAATGCGAAGAGACAACGATAAAAACGGTGTGGGAAAATGTAAAGATAAGAAAGTGTGGGTGACTTGTGTTTGCACAATTTTAACCAAAGCATCACATGGAACCTTTTCTTGCCTTTCTGATGGTTGTGGTGAGTGGCTCAACTCGAGCGAGCAGTGTTGCACTCATTTTTGGGTGGAAGTGAGTGGGAGTCACTTTGTCGATGTAACCGAATTGCAAAATCTAATCAGCACAACTTCCTGCTTAGTGTCAGACTTCATAGAGACCGCTAACAGTGGAATATCCTCCCAGCTCTCCAATCTACGCAAAACAGTTTCCAGCCAAACTGGAAGTGCTTTATATGATTCAGAAAGAGTTCTTGAAATAGATCTGGTTATTTTTGGTCCCGCTTGATCTTTTGCCTCAGCACTGGAATTTATTGCTGTTGGATTTGGCATGTTTTGGGGGTTGTTGATGGCTTGCTTTTATAACAAATTTTGCTTAATAAAAAAAAAAGCTTTTTGGTGTTCTGCCCAAAGGCCAAGCCAACAGTGATGTTATCAGCTTCCATCCTGTCCAGGGACTCTGCAGGATGTTGACCGTCTTCTCTATAGTCAAAGTCCCTTTTTTTCCCACAATTCCCCAGTCCTGTGTTCAGCTCCCTCCCACTTGGTGGGTCCAGAGGTTCAGTCATCGGTGACTTTGCCACCCCTCCCACAGGCCCTTTTCTCGGTCTCCTTGTGCCCGCATAATGGGAAGGATTGAGCTCGGCTCTCGGGTCACGTGTGTGTGTAACTGGCTCGGACAATGGCAACACTGTAGCTCTGCTTCCCAGCAGAGGCGCCTGTAGTTCCTCCTGCAGGATCGGAGCAGAGATTCGGGGTGGGAAGGCCGGCTGATCCATATCCCTTTTCTCCCCTGGCTCAATGGCACTCTGTGTGTGGTGAGAAAGGCTGGCCTGGTCTGAATCTGTCTCTCAAGTTTCGGCTCACAAAGGTGAAGACGGACGTTTTTTTGATGCTTCTGAGGCTTTAAGTCTCTTGTTTTCCATCCAGTTTTGAAAGTGGTGTAGTGCTGCATTGTGGATTCTTGACATTGATTGGGGAATGTACATGGTTGGGTTTTTTTGTGCTCCCTCAAATCCCTAATCTTCACCACACTTTGGCTGTCTAGCATGAGAAGTCTGCAGCAACGTGGGGGGAAAAAGCCATCTGGGGGAAACAGAATATTTTTGGATACAGTCAATCTGAGGAGAAGGAAGCCAGCCCGTATAAATACTCCCTTTGAGAGCTGTGCTTGGAGGCGCACCATGTGACTAGTAGTACATCTCGACATCCTAAATCCCAGGCACAGATCAATGGTTGCCCTCTAAAGAACGGATGTTTGGGCCAGGCTTCCGCTGGGTCGCAGACAGTGGTGGTTAACCTGTCTCTAATCCGTCTGACCCCCCCTGCCAGGCAGGAAGGACATTGGCCCCTCCATCTTTTTTCTGTCCCACTACTTTCCTTTAGGCATGTTGGTCCCCCCCCCACACACACCTACTAAATCTATCTACAAAGGCCTGGCTTGAGGGGGTAAGATGGTGGTTGTAAATGTAATAAATGTAATTATCAGACCAAAAGGGTAATGGCTGTGTAGTAAAGAGTTTTAGAATATATGACCTCATACTGCCCATAAAGGCCCAACATAAGCAGTGACGTATTGCTTAGAGTCATATAGTTGAGGCTCTGCAAATATCAGAGCACAGCCTGTCTGAAGGGTGGATGATGTCCGGCACACTGTGTATGTGCTTAGCAAGCCATTAGTGTTTTGGAGACATGTACTTAAGCCTGCATGGATACCGATACAACCCACTCTATATTGTGTCTAATGGGCACCTGGGAGTTTCCAGATGCATAAGATGCATAAGTTAGATACCACCAAGTGTCAATCAAGTTCAAAACGGAGCATACGCAGTTTTTATCCGTCGTTTTTTTTTTATTATTTATGCAGTTTCTATTATAACTAAAAAAAGAACGACTGATTTTGCACAATATCGATGGGTCAAGATATTTGACTTTAAAATGTAGTGAAGATCAAGTCTCCCCAAATGGAAATACTTCAGGAAAGTACAGATACATAAAAAAGCTATTTAAGTAAAGTAACAAATTTACATTTACTTTGTTACTGTCCACCATTGGCTCTAAGGATGTTCCACTGCCCTGTCGTGCAGCATGAGCAGCAGTTTAACTAAACCGTTTGGGCCGACTTGACATGTCTGAGAGGAAGCACATGTTTATCTTTGACCCTCCCTGATTGGTGGCTGATAGGGAGGTGCTAGCTGGTTGGTGGGAATTGGCAGATGACCAAATTGGGAAGAAAATGGAGGTGGTGTATTTAGTCGTTTTTCATTTGAAGGTGGTATGTTTAGTTTGCTGTGGCACCGATCTGTCGCAGGTCAGCATCTAGACTCGGGAATTCTTGGTATGCGCATTGCTTGGAAAATGCTGAGTTTACTCATGACCGTAGGAATATTTAAGAAATGTGGTTTTGTCTTTCCTCATTTACTCCTTGTTAAAAAAAAAAAAAAGACGTTTTCAGCAATCAGTTCGTTTCCCCGCTTTGGTTAGATAATTAAACTCGAGTGTGGATGAAATTGCGACCATTATCCAGCTGCTTGGGTGCTAGGTGATATTTGGCATCCTGCAGGCAATAGGGCAATGTGAGTGGCAGTAATGTCATGTTTTAGAAAAAGAGGAAAGATGTTCTTCCCACTTGTGATTGATGGGACGGCTTTGAAGCGTCTGCGTTTTCTGACTGATCCGACACCCTAGGACTTGTCTGAATGCACTTCGAGGTCTTCGGGTCTAACAGTGCCCCGTAAACAGATCCGGCATGGCTCTTTGAGATAAGGCTGATTGATGAGTGGAGTAGCAGCTCTCCGGAAGCAGGGCTCTCCTTACAGTAGGAGTGTCCCAATCAGGCAACAAGAAAGAAAGGGGAGGAGGGTTTGGAAGGACTGAGAAGGTTCGAGGCGATAAGGAAAAGTGTGATTAAGAGAGGTTAAAGCCGGGTGATGGCCTGAGCTCCACCTTCCTCTCGCATTGAACGAGGGGGCTGGAGGGCTGGAAACGAGCCGAGAGAACAGCTGCGCACTCTGTCTGCTTCCAAAAACTGACTTGTGTTACAATTATTCCAGTGTTGCGGCTATTATCTTTGGCAGAAGACTTTATTGGAAGGAGTGTTATGGATGCCTTTGGAGCTGCTGGAGTGTCTTCAGTAATCGGAGTCTGATTCTTCGGCTTGTCTGGAGCGATTGTCGGCAATGCCGGTGATCAAATGCGCAGAGAGATGTAAAAAAAATCAGAAAAAATGGCTCACATGCTTTAGTAAGAAATCAAACTCGTGCTTGTCAGCTCTCTTCGCAGACCTTCATTATGAAGTCTGAAAGCAGTTTATCCTTTCCCACGTTTGTCAGCACACAGACGTGAAACACAATTTTTAATGTTTGGTGTTTCTCTTATTGAAGGGTCATATAAAAGTACTCGTCCTTCGCTTGTGTTTTGCATCTTTTTCGTCAGCTAGCGAATTTGGTGGCAGTTTTCATCTTTTACAAATGAAAGTGGTTTTCAGTTGGGTTTTTTTTTTCCAGCTGTGAAGTAGATTTTTTTATTTTTTTTAAACCAGCAGCGAGGTTCGGGTGTGCGTTTGGTGAAATGACTAACCATATGATTACACCTAAGCATTTAAGGTGACCTGAAACAATTCCAGCGAATCGAGCGAAATTGACTGGCAGGCAAATTAGTAGCTTTTTGACTAATTTCCTTACGTGTTCACTGACATGACGAGTTTTAATAAAAAATGGGCAATTTTTTTTATTTTATTTATTTATTTCTACATCAACTCTGCTCGGAGGCGTCTTCAAAGTGTTTCTTTTCATTAGCAATTTCCTCCCTTTCTGTTTTCCGCAAGGATGAGCATCACTCGATACATGATTCATAGCGCCTGCTTTACAAGAATATAACGGAAAAGAAAAAAAATGGGTGAAAACACCTGGCAAAGAAAAGTACGCTTGTTTACACCAAAACCTGCTGCCAATTTTAAAAAGTACAAAACCAAATGATGTCAGAAGAACATCACTCAGTAACAGCCAGAGGCCTTGTACGCCAAAAATAATACACAATCAACAACAGATCATTTGTAATTGTACTTCCAATGCATCTGAATGAAGTATTTCACATATTTTGGTTTGCAGGAAAGAATAAATCTGAGATATTTAATGGTCTATAAACGGGAAGCATTTCTTTACGTGTAGAGTGACAAGAAAACAGGGGATAAAAAGTCAGCCAGTGTTTAGGCTCTCTAAGTGCGTTTATCCTTCAAATCCAGGCAGAGATTAAGCAGCTTTCGGTTTAGCGAAAACCTGCGGTCGTGGAAACATTTCAGATACACTCTGTTTTACTTTACTCTCTCTCCTCACTCATCCTTTTTTGCGCTACAGCAGTTTGCCGATGCAACCAATTTTCTATGAATATTTCTGATGCGACGACAAAATCAGACCCTCAAAATCCTGGAGATTTTTCTAGCGGTGAAAAAAACATTTGTAAGTGCAGCTATGGATTATTTTAGTACTCGAGTATCAACCGATTTATTCCATTGATTAATCGGGTAATCAAATAAGAACTATTTTTTTTTTTTTTTATTAAAGTGCAATACTAAATATACCAGAGAAAATAAGACTCGACTCTTCAAAAATGAATAAGTAAATTTGTGTCCTTTTTAGGAAAATGAACATTTTTAATGCTGAAATTGCAATCGGTGAAAACTAAACCCATTTAATGCATTTAATTGCCATATTACGTCAAGATGCAAATACAAATATATAAGTGAAAAATCATAAATAAAAATATACAAATCAATTTCAGATTAGTAACAAAAAACACACACACAAAAAGGTAAAAAAAAAAAACAATACAGTGTCGTTTTCTTTGGCCTGAATCTTCTCCTAGCCCCTCTGTCACCTGTCCAGAGCGGTCCAGATTTTAGCGGTTGGTGCGTCGGTAATAATGGTCCGTGGGGATCACAATTCTCCATGTGTAGTTAAATAGACTAAATGAATTGTCGAGTCAAATATTTTACCTCAGTGATTTTTGTTTTATTTGTACTTGTTACTTTTCAGCCCTAATAGCATTAACACTGACACTGGAGACTCCTTCCATAAATGATAGATTGATCGATCGATAGAACTGTCTATCTACAAATAGAAGCAAACATATAATCCATTCTTCAACCAATCAAAATCAAGACTTCAATATAAATCAACAGTAATATTCCATGATCGACTGAGTGCTTCCTCTAAATTGTATTACGCTCACATGATCGAGTTCTAATCTCTTTAACTATCAGCTCCATACGGGAAAAAAACATTTAAATTAAAACCGAGACCTCTGCGAACGGCGTTCAGGTAGCGCAAGCGTATACGTGAACTAAGTAGTATTATTATGCACTTCATAGGTATTATAACAATCCGATTAAATCAGGGGGGCAGATATGGCGTCGGGGTAATTTCCCGGCTCCGTCACCCTGGTGTAATCGCGCAGGTGAAAAGTGGTGCGGGAAAGGAGCGCTTGAGTGCCATTAAAAGCGTTTAGCCGTTGACTGATGTCTTGAGTGCGGACTGTATTAAGGCTCGGAAGCTGTTTTTATAGTAACTTGAGTGGCTGCGAGTGAGTGAGTGTGTGTGTGTGTGTTTGTGTGTGTTATCTGGGCGTGTAAAATGTTTCAGTAGCCTCTGCGTCACTAAAGAATTCCAAAAATGTTACAAGTTTGTGTTATCAGCAAAGTTCTAATGTTAGCTTTCACACACCCTATCACAACCACAACCCTGTTCTAACTACAGCTCTTCGAGTACTCGTGTGACGAGTGTATTCGGGGCAGGGAGAGTGTATTAGTGTTTTTAATGCACTGGGCCGAGCGCGAGTCCTCTCAGAGGACTACTGCGCCTCCATTAGCCGCTCGCTAGCTTTTAGAGGGCGAGGGAGGGAGCGAGCGAGCGAGCACTCGTCTGTGAGCATCGAGTGTGTCTCAAGTGTGTGAGTTCAGGGAGCGGCGATGTGTTCAATTTTGGTTGCTCGGTGAAGGTCAGACACTCGGAGGAAAATGAAGTCACGGGTGAATTGAAGCGGGGCAAAGGGGTGTGTTCAGCTTTAGGGAATTGTTGCAGGAGTAAATGCTAAATGTGGAACTTCGGGGTGTGTGTGTGTGTGTGTGTGTGTGTGTGTGTGTAAGAGAGGTACTTCTGAGAGAAATTAGCTAATTGTATGATACTGTGAGGACTGAAGTGTGTGTCTGGGTGTGTGTATGATCCCTGTCATCAGTTTTAAAAAGCAGGATGTGCCGAAGGCCCAACAGGAAACTGATGTCTAGTATAATTAAAGCTATACACCACTGGTTAAGTTTTTCTAAGGAATTACACACTCCAGAGTGTGCCGTTATATCAGAAGATTTGTTGCTTTGAGGAACAAACCGTGGATCCTGTTTTTCCACGCTGAAGCTGTCGTAATCCAACAATACCACGTTGTTTTGTTTATCAAAGAAGGGACACGTCATCCTTTTTCTAGCTCTGTTTAATGCTGTAATGTGATGGAGCATTAGTAACTGCTGTAACAATCATTCCATCATCAGCCTCACGCTTGTTCCCTTCACCCCATTCTATTGAAGTTGAAGTAAAAAAAAAAAAAAAACAGAGGAAACCACAAAGTCTCCAGTCCTGATGAGTTGTGTGGTGGAAAGGTACAGGTTTATCTCTGACTGTTACAAACTGGAAACTTCTTCGAAAACGATGGCAACCGTTTGTTGGTTTTTTGTGATGCGGTAACTCTTGGTTACCGATAGGAAGGTTGGGGGTTTGAGCCCCAGTTTCACCAAAGCTGCCTCTCGGGCTCTTGAGCAAGGCCCTTAAACATCTGTGCTGCAGTCTGTATCATGGCTGACCCCGGCTTCCGAACATCGCCGATGTATGCAACGAAAGAATTTCGCTGTACTGCATCTATTCTATTCGTTGATTGTGCGAAGTCCTGGTGTAGATCATTTCTGTTAGAAACCTGTGGTAGCTACTGTTCTAGGCTCTGCTACAGGAAATGGCCAATCAGATTTAAGAATTCAACAGGATTTTCTGGACAATATTTTTTCGATTTTTCTGATGAATTCATTGCGGTTGTGATTGCTGGTGTACAGTACACTGCTTTCTCTTAGTTACGCTACTTCAGATTTGTTCACAGACAATAGCAGACCAGATAAAACTGTCAAGAGAAGAGAAAAAAAAAAGAAGAAAAATGTTTTCTCCATACTCGGACCCACAGAGAGTCAGAGTGACCACGCTGTTTATTATTGCAGCGTAATGTACAACTGATTAGAAGGGCTGGCAGTGAAACATGGCCGTGTGTGTGTTCTGAAGCGTGATATTGAAACATAAAGTGAAGCCTTCCATGAAACCATTACAGCAGACAGGCAATTTAGTGCTCATTTTGTGTGTGTGTGTGTGTGTGTGTGTGTGTGTGTGTGTGTGTGTGGGGAAATCAGATCTGCTACTGACCCTCTGCTTATTTATTTGTCTCACACACACTCGATAGAAGCGCTGTGTGTTGAAGTGGCAGATCGAGCCTATGCTGTTGAGTAACACTTGACCAAATGTGACTTCATACCTTAATCATCCTCAGTCACTGGTGTGTGTGTGTGTGTGTGTGTGTGTGTGTGTGTGTGTGTGTGTGTGTGTGAGAGAGAGTCAGAGAGAAAGCAAACTTGTTGAGTTGCGGTCAGCTGGTTAATTATTTGGGTAATTAGGTACAGTGTGTGTGCAGGCATTTGTTTTTCTTTTCCAGAGACTCCTGTCATGGCCCAGATTTCCCAGCATGCCTTGTTCGTCACCGTTTTCACCTGCTTTTCTCTTTTTCACTTAATGGACTATTGACTTAGTTCAAGGCCAGGTCTCTCTCTCTCTCTTTCTCTCCCTCTCTCTTTCTCTCTTTCTTGTGCTCTCTCTGTCTCTCGTACTTTCCCCCACTTTCTTTCTTCCTCCGTCTCATGTGTTTTTCTTTGTCTCTCTGGTTTTCAATGTCTCTCTCTCTCTCTCTCTCCCTCTCTCTCTTTCTCACTTTATCTCTCTCCTCAGACTCATGGTTTCTGTTCGTCTTTCTGGTTCTCTCTCTCTCACACACACACGCTCTCACTTTTTCTTGTGTTCTATCTTTGCCTCATGCTTTCTCTTCATCTTTCTGTCTCTCTCTCCCTCTCTTTCTCTCTCTCTCTCACATGCTCTCATTCTTTCTTGCGCTTTCTCCGTCTCATGCTTTCTCTTTGTCTCTCTCACTCTAGAGCTCTTTCTCTCTGTCTTTGTCATATGCTCTCTTTCTGTCTTGTGCTCTCTCTGAAAGAGCGTGTGTTCTCTCTATCTCACACCTGCTTGCACTCTTCGGTTCTAACTTGCACGTGAATGTTAATCGGTCAATGTTTCAAACATCAACTGTATCTTCATGCAGGACAAATTTCACCCAGTGAAGCCAAATTCCAGAAGATACCGTGTTGAGTTTCTCTGGAACAAATGAGATGCATCGTGACATGCCTCCGCTCTGAGACGACGTACTTTTAGCATTTAATGATCTTTGATTAGAGAATTGAAAGTCCGGTCAGGTGACCGTCGGAGTCCATTATTGCTCCAGGGTTTGGAATTGTCTTTCGAGGGAATGAGGGTGACCTCAAACCTTAAAAAAAAGAAGCATTAAAGAAAAATTTATAATATGTGTCTCTTTCAGTCTCTTCAAGTGAGTCTCTCCTTTGCTGTCTGTCTGTTTTTCTCTCATTCTTTTTCTGTCTCTCTCCGTCTTTCTTCATGTCTGTCTCTTTGTCTCTAGATCATGAACTAGAGATAAGAGCCTGTGAAACATGTTTAATAGGGAGGATATGGTTGAACTGACCAGAGTAGGAAGATGACTGGAGGCAACACTCCCGGTCTGGACGAGTCGTTTATTTGGCGCCAGGCTTGAATCCTCCCTCCCTCTTTCTCTCTCTCTTTTCCTCCCTCCCTCTCCCTAATATACATTGCAATTCTGATAAGCATGTCCTTGCTTTACCCTTTTTATTGCTTTACTGTTCTCTGTATTGCTCGAGTATTCCGAACCGAGTGTTGTTTCAACAGCGTGTAAAGGTGGCACAAGTGACAGAAACCAGTATCCCGAGCCCACACGTCTGTAAAGCATTTCTTCATAGAGTTTGTTCTCTTTCTGTGTCTCAGGGAGCTCTGTGTGTGTTCTGTGCATTACAAACTCAATGGACCTTATCTCATGGCCTGGCTGAATGAATGGCTGTTATTCTAATCCCCCCCCAACAATGTCTATATACACACACACACCCTATGCCACATCAGCAGAGCCAGGCACCGGACGCCATTCTATACTGGTGGAAGGAAATTGAGTGATACGTCCCTTGTGACTGCTGAAGCATTAAACATTGTGGGAAAGTAAAGGGCTGGAGTGGTGTTTGAAGTGTAGACTCGGAATGCAACATATATGATCGTAGACGCAACAACGTGTACATCGATGTTTGCGTTTTGTCTGGATTTCAGATTCAAATGGGTTAAGAAACTGCAAAAAACAAAGAATATGCCATCATTTTTTTTATGTTGAAATATATACTGAATATAGTTAAAATGTTCTTTTCTTGATTATAGTACTGAATTAAAAGAAAACATTTGGAATAATCCTGAAATGGAAAGTTGTGCACTTGTTCCATACTTCCACTTACAAATAACTATCTCTCTCTCTCTCTTCCAGAAAAAACTTCTCTCGGAATTATATGATACAGTATGCCATCATTATGATCACAAACATTGCAAATTTTTAATGTTCTATTGGGGGGCCATTATGGGCTGGCTTTAAGTGTTAATATACACTATATGGTGAAAAGTATTGTGACCCCCTGAATTTTTTCAGTCCTATGTGATTGTACCACAAACTGAGCACACAATTGCTTAGGAATCTTGGAAAGCAGTAGAATTAAAAATGTCCATTCATCCAAACCTGTTCCAGCATGACAACACCCCTGTGCACAAAGCCATAGATGAATCTTGTGTGGCCTGCTAAAGAGCTCTGACCTCAACCCTACTTTGACTTTACTAACATCCCAAACATAGCTAAAAGAGCACAAATCTCCAAAACCTGGTTGAACATCTTCCCAGAAGAGTAGAGGTTATTATAAGAACAGATGGGGACTGAATGTGGAATGGGATGTTCATAAAACACGTACCAATCTTATGTTCGGGTGTCCGCATCCATGTAGTGTCAAATTTTATAGACTTATTGCGTAATAAAACTGGAACCTCGGTACACTGCTATAACCTCAGTGAACTAATACAAGAAGGTTGTAGTGCAGTTTCCGACAAACACATTCGATAAGGGGAGAATTGGTTTAAAAGCCGTGCTGGGGACGGTTACCGAGTGTCTAATAATGGTACAGGAAACTTTATAACTGGCTCTGTAGCTTTCTATAGCCGGGTTATTAGAGAGCAAACAAAATAAATTTGTGACCGTAAAACTTTATAGCTGTGTACGTGCTCGTGTGCGTTTATCGGAGCAGGATAAGTTTTTTCTTATTATTAAGTATGTAAGTATGCAGAGTCAGAGTGCAGTTCTGGGGACGTATTTAACAGTAAGACCGTGCGAAATTTAGCGGAAAGCTTTCAGAGCTGGTGTTGAAATTTAATCAATACCTTCAGACCAATCAGATTTGAGAATTCAAAGGTACTAGATTTTAACGGTTTACAATCCTGGTGATTTTTGTTTGTGTGCATTTGCACATAGTGGTGTGGGTGTGTGTGTGTGTGTATGTTTTCGCTAAATACTTCTTGCTTATCTTGTACTGATCACGTGTGTGTATGCCAAATGTCCACATTACTACTTGTATATACAAACAGGTGTGCTAATTCCTGAAAGTCTGGGATCTCACCGTTCAGTAGTTATGGTCGAACAGGTTCTGGAGATGTCGGTTCAACAGGTGGAACAAACGCGTTCACCTATTACGCAATCCTAAAAGCAAATACTGTTTATTTTTTCCATGTCGATATGTACACGAGCGGCTTGGAATCCCGAAGCTCAGGACCGTTGTCCGAGTTCAGATGCAGTGGAAAGCTGTGAATTAGTATTGTGTGATCTCATCCCTTAGAAATGACATGTCTGAAAAGAAATGTATAGAAACAAGTAACGATGAGACAGAGACATTAAAAATGTCCAGACTATAAAGTTTTACCTCAGAAATGTTGAGAAATATATTTATTTTTTTTAAAACATGCAGCTGTTAAAATGACCGTGACTTCGCACAGCAGATTTGTGCTGCGACATTGCGAAAAAAGACCCTCTTTTGTTTTGACTAAAAACTGACCTACGATGTAACGTCCCTAATGTGGTAAACACACAGCATTGTTTAAGCATATCCAAAGAGTTTTTCTTTTCTTTTTTTTTTTTTTTTTTTTTTTTTTTTAAAATGTAAAACATGCAAAACGTTTGTACACTTGCTACATGTTGGTGTCCTGATCAAGGCTGCCATGTTTTTCTCATTCACACACTGACTGGGTGTTTTGAATGTTCTTCATTTGAGGTTTTTTGGGGGAAAAAGATGAATGCTTCAGGATGTGTGTGTGTGTGTGTGTGTGTGTGTGTGTGTGTGTGTGTGTGTGTGTGTGTGTGTGTGTGTGTGTGAGAGAGAGAGAGAGAGAGAGAGAAACTGGCATGTCATATGGAGTTTAATGCTTCCATTTGATGTATTGTGGAGATTTTGGGATCATTTGGCACATGATTCTTGGTGATTTCCAAATCAAGTATAAAACATGGTGGCGTGTGTTGGATCTTCTCAGGCTGGTCCTGCTGGAGACGTACAGCTGCTCAAACACACACTGTGGAGCACTTTGAAGCTCTGGCTGGCCTTCAGGGCACAGTGTGTTTTTCTGGCCAGACACACACACACACACACACACACACACACACACACACACGGTTCTGGCTTGTGCAAAATCGTGCACTCGGACAGCTGTGTGTCTAGCTGTGTGTTCTGGACAAGGCTGAACAGTATCGCATTGCGTTCGGGGTTATTTTTCTGGCTTGGTGGTGGTGAGGGTTTGCAGAGCCAGTCGGGAAGTACCACAGGCACTTTATCTCTTTCTCACTGTCCTTCCAGGCCAAGGGATCAAAAACGGTGTAAAAATTTGAATAGCGTAATCTTTTGCCGCAAAACAGTCGTACAGGGTTACAACCTGGAACTGGAAAAATTCAATTTTCAGCTTTTACTTCAGGCATTTTTTTTCTTCTTAAAAAAAAACAAAAAAACAATTAATTACTGAAGAAGGATGGTTGTGCAAATACCAGTGTCTATTTTACTATTTTACAGTCTATTTTATCACTTTTTTTTGCAAAGCGTGTACATTTCATCCTCGCACATTTCGTCACTCAACATATTACAAAATTCAGAGGCGTTTCAGGGGAGTATTTACTTTTGCAACCCACCATCTGTAACAGAGTGAGACCTTTTGTAATGTGCTAATTGTTTTTCGCAGAAATTAATTGCATGAAATGAAGTAAAAAAAAAAAAGTTTTATAAAACAAACATCGTGCTTGTTTTTTTTGTTGTTGTTTTTTTTCTATGCTTGCAGCTGCTCCAGAGATGACGCACAGGATTGTGGGATAAAAAAAAAGTTGCTGTGTGAGACTGATTTACGGTTTGAAGCACAGTGATCTTGGCTCTAGACTGTGATTGCTGGTCAGTTAAGGATGGAAATGCAATTATTTGTTTTCCAACTTTTGAGAAATTTGCTTACGATTTTAGAATCGTTCGTGGATGTAGAAAATCATTTGAACCAATGAATTTGGGGTGTGCATGTGTCCTTACTGTCTGTGTCCTTGTCTGTCTCTCCAGTCTGTCTGTGGGTCTTTCTCTGTTAGACAAATAGAGAGATACAGACAGAGAATTCACAGTGTCTTTGTGTCTGTCTGTGCTTGTGTCTCCCTGTCTGTGGGTCTCTGTGCATCTTTTTCTTTTCAGTCTGTCTGTGGGTCTTTGTCTCTCCGTTTGTCTATTCTCTCTGCGTCTCTCTGTTTCTCTGTCTCTGCGTTTGTGCGTGCGTCTCTGACTATTTGTTGGTGTTTTTTGTATATCTCTCTGTCTCTCTGTGTTCTTTGTGTGTGTGTGTGTGTGTGTGTGTGTGTGTGTGTGTGTGTGTGTGTGTGTGTGTGTGTGTGTGTGTGTTTGGGGGCATGGTGATTGATAGAAGCACAGATAAACCTCCCCCTAATGGAATATTACTTTGTTCCCTCTCGTCTTTGGCAGCCATGATTGGCACATTAGCCAGCTACTGGCTCTGCTGCCTGTCTTAACATGACCTATTCTGCCTCTGCCAGCTTGACACACACACACACACACACACCAATAAGATTTGCCTGGTAAATTCTATCCAAAACTTGTGTGTGTAGCTGGTTCTGCTTCTGCACATTCACTTCTGCTCCATATTTATAATTGGAGTGAGTGCGTGCGTGTGTGTGCGTGCGTGTGTGTGCGTGTGTGTGCGTGTGTGTGCGTGTGTGTGCGTGTGTGTGTGTGTGTGTGCGTGTGTGCGAGCGAGTGCGAGAAATGGAGAAAGCGAGCACTCGGCAAACACGGCACATTAAACAGACGTTGATTGATCCATCATATGATTGTTTATTTTGTGGCCGCCGGCGCTGATGGATGGAGCGTTGTGTGTGTGTGTGTGTGTATGACGGTGTGTGAGAGACATTCTGGTGTTTTATTGCTGCTGCCTGAGCAAGAGAAATCATCTACATGTACATACCTTACACAATACTCTTTATATCTTTTTATATGCTGACTCTCGACTTTTCAACTAAAACTGTATAGAAACACGAAAACGATGCTGCTGCTTCTTATACATTTATAGACTGAAAACCTACATAAAAAGTTTTTTTTTTTTTTTGTGTAGATGTTCAGATATATCTTCTCCCCCCCCCCCCACCCCCCCCGAAATATTCAGAAGCTCTTATTATATGGAAAATATTGTCATTTTACTCACTTGTCCCTCCCCCCCTTTATGAATTTGTCCTTGAATGCGCTCACCAGTGGTCCGAGTTGTGTGTCGATAAGGCGAGGTTAGAGGTCATGCGAGCCGGAAAGGCTGCCTTGTGCCCTTGAGGAAGGGGAGATAAAGCAAAAAGATAAACTGAAATGAAAGATGAGGTCTATCGCGCAGTTACTCACCCTCTTCCGATCCAAATTGGGCTTTTTTTTTTTCCCCCTCTTTTTTTTTTTTTGTCTGGGAACATCTGTGCTGTGAGCTTTTGACTGATAGGTGTGTGTGTGTGTGTGTGTGTGTGTGTGTGTGTGTGTGTGGGGGAATAAACGGCAGATGAACGGCAGGAATGTAGGTTACACCTCGACGGGTTTTTGATGCTACATTTAAACGCTACATTTCTTTCTTTTTTTTTTTTTTCTTCCCATTGTGGTTTTCTCACCTTATGTTTGAAATTTTTCGACCCAGTCGCTGATGTTATGTCTAGTGTGTGTGTGTGAGACGTTTTGGTAGCTTCCAATTGCTGTTTGCAATTTGAATTCACAAGCATTTTGTTATCCTTTTACAAACGGTTCATGATTTTCCAGTCACGTTTTCTCCTTCCAGCGTAGTTTGATGATCAGGTACATAATTATACTCGCTGCCTTGTACCTAAAACCTACTATTGACTTCCTGTACCCTGAGCCTCTCAAGTTCTTGACATTCATTCCATTCAGTTGTTAACTGGATTTGCTTACGATTGTACGAAATGCTCCGTTTTGATTGGTCGGCGCTCAAAAACGGTGCTAGAAATATATTAAGTGGACCCGAGGGTCAGTCGGTGTCGTGTCATCTGGTTGCAGAGTGCTCGAGTCGGAGCCGGAGGTAATTACACGAAGCTGTTCGGATCGAGGTGTGATTTGCTTGTTGACGGCACGGGGCGTGTAGAGTTCAAGTGCACAGTCAGGCCCGGGGCAGTGCTTGGCTGTGTCTCAAATCACATAAGAGCAAAAGAGAGAGAGAGGAAGGAAAGAGCCGAGTGTGGGTTAAGATCATATCAGACATTCTTCATCACCGTATGGTTGTCATTGAAACGTCCAAAACTACAGGCCGGAAATGAGGGTTCTCGCTTTTTATGACTGGGGTGAGCAGCTTTGCGATTCCAAGAGAGCTTCAGGGAAGTGCTGCAGAAGTTCTCAAAATTCTCTGAGATTCTTTCCCACAGTTGACCTGGGAACATCTTGGAATCCCAAAGGAGGAGCTGGAATCTCTGGTTAGGGATGGGTCACTCTTTCGCTAATTTTTTTTGATTATGGTGGATTTTCACGTTTTAAAAAAAGCTTTCCACAGTGGGTTTATTGCTCAATCAGCACGTCTCTTAGCTTTAACTGTAGTTCTTTTCCCGTGACTCGAGCCAGCTTCATCACGTGTAGTTTAACAGTATCATCTGTGACTGAAAACTGCGGCTATGCTAATTAGCTCGCACCAGGCCGCATTTTCTGACGCCGACCCCTCCGAGGTAAAAGCAGCCTGATAAAGCTCTGTATGCGTCCTCTGGAGTGACGGGGATGGACGGATAACCTTTGAGCCTCTCTTTATTTCCAAAGTCCAACCTTTCAGGATGGTTGGAGGCGATAGGGGATTCGGGGATTCCCAGTGGGATTCCTTTCTGTCCGTCTTTCTTTTCTTGTGCGAAATCAGCAGCACTTTGTCATGTAAAAGGCCCTTTTCTTTAGCCGAGGTTGAAGGGGGATAAAGGAAGGGGGGGAAACGGAGCGAAGGGTAAATCCAGTGCGTCCTCATGATCAGTCTTGATTGACAGGCCTGTGAGTACAGA
This sequence comes from Silurus meridionalis, assembly GCF_014805685.1. Classification (NCBI taxonomy): domain Eukaryota; kingdom Metazoa; phylum Chordata; class Actinopteri; order Siluriformes; family Siluridae; genus Silurus; species Silurus meridionalis. The sequence goes on along the minus strand of NC_060912.1, from coordinate 8,899,262 downwards.
GGCTAAGCCTTTCCAAGAGAGGAGACTGGTGGGGGTGACCTTTGACTTCCGCAGCCACCTGCTTGCCCTGATCTCGGAGTCGATGAAATGAAATAGAGGGGTCTGTTTGCTTGTTTAATTAAATCATTATTGAATAGTTGGAAAAATTCTTCTTTCCACTTCTTCTGAACACTATCTGACTCTTGCATCTTACAGGCTGCCATTTATTATTATTCAGAAAAAAATACAAAGGATTTGAGTTTAAGTATGGAATTTTTTTTTTCCAATTAAAAATAGAGAATAAAATGGAACATAATTATAATAAATTTAAATGTACATTATAATCCTTGCAATAAACCAAAAACTTAAATTAAAACTTAAAAAAAAAATCACGGTCTAAATATTTAAATAAAAAAGAAATGTGTAATAAAATTATTGCAATAAAAATCATTTATAATATAACAGAATATTTGCGAAATCAAATTCTGCAATAAAAATAGAAATGTAATTTGCATAATATATGTATGTATTCCAGAAGTCCGAAACAATTAGATTTATTTATATACGAGTGTATATAGTCCTGTACAGCTTTGAATGCCACGAAACCTCCGATGTCTTTTCAACAAACAGCAGCTCTCGCATTGAAATTACTGCCTTTTTATTGTTCTGCATTATGGTTATTATGGTAACCTGATGTGTGTATGGAAATCAGGGTGGAGTCTCCAGTGAGAAGTTTTCTGTAGCTGGTCGATCTTGAGGACAGAGGAAATGGTGTTTTTCGGTTTTCTCAGAGACGAGCGTCCGAGGCAATAGTGCTAGTTGTTGGGATTGTCCTTTTTTCTTTTGTTTGCTGGTAGAGAATGTTCTTCTTGTGAAACAGAAACGTTTCTGGTCTCACCGAAACACCGTTTTTGACACCTGTTCAAACAGCACGAACGTCATTCCGTTTAATTTTGGTGTGAAAGTATATTTAAGGACTTGCGCACGTGCAGTCCACAGCTCCTAGTTTCGGTACGTGTTTAAAAGTGTGTGTGTGTGTGTGTGTGTGTGTGTGTGTGTGTGCGTATTTCATGGCCCACATATGTTCCTGACGACTCCTTGTGCTAAACGCTGGTCCGTGTGGATCTGTGTAAATAGTGTGTGTGTGGGCGGAATGAACGCCACATCTTTTGTGTATATACAAACCACAGGAGCTTCACTGGAACTCGCGCTCATCCCCCTGAACCGCATGATGTCAAGCCACGAGGAGAAAAATGTAATGATCTCATCCGTCAGGGACAGGATATTATTAAATCCACATACATGCTCACGCACACACATACACCTGCACATACACACACACACTTTAATAACTGCTCTTTAACAGGTTAACCAAAAGATGAGTGTATCTCGTCACTGCGATCCCCCGCGGCTGCCTGCACACCATCAAAACATAAGCAGCACTTAAGTGTTTCACGTACAGGTCATTCAGCGATCAGCCCCGTGCCCCCCTCGCACTGCGGTGTGAAGGAGCGCTGATCACGGCCTAAATAACCTTCTCATTAGCATTTAACCGGGGGAGGTGATGTGTGAGGATGATCCTGGGTAAATATTGGTAAGGCTAATCGAGTCATTAGTGTACGAGTGGAAGGGTATTCGAGCAGGATGATCCGTGTGCGCGCACGTTCACAAGGTGCGCAAGAGTAGATATGCTCTAGAAGCAATGTTAGCCTTTTAGTGTAGAGTTTGTACGGTGCACGTTGCTGAGGGCCTTCTTTAGCTTGGAAGTTTTTTTTCCTCCCTTTTCACTCTAGCATCAATTTCTTTATAGTCCAATCTCAGAGAAATTTCCGGAAGTTCCTCCGGATGGGTGCGTGTGCAAATTCTTAAACAGGCAGCGTGCAAATTTTCAGATTTCTGACTAGGAAGAAACTGACCACAGACCTCAAGATTACAATTGTTACTCAGAACATCACGGTGGTTTTCTTCACCCCCTGAGTTTAAGTAACATAGTCAATCTGAGGTAAAAACCTAGCATAACATCGTTGAGTTTATGCTAGGTTTTACCTCAGATCAATCAACTTGGACACACCGGTGGATCACTAATGATGAATAAATGCTAATAATAAAGAAATGCTAATCCTAGCTGGTCACTTAGCTAGCAACTTTCTACTTCCAACTCTCACACAGCATTACTTTTCATATGACTGGATCTTTTTTTACTAACATATCTATCTATCTATCTATCTATCTATCTATCTATCTATTATACAAATATTTTTTTGGCTCTGACATGGGCAGTGATTGGTTAAGCTTTTAACGCAGTTACATATTAAACTTGTGTTTATTTTTTATATATATATTTTTTCGGTGCCCAAACCTCCACCCTTGTGGTTTGTTTGCTTTGGAATTGACCTCCTCTGTTAGGCACCTCCAATCCTACATGTGCTGAAGGGGGGGGAACCCTGTCATATACACCAGGAGATACGGTAATTGCCACCTCGCCCCCTTCTCCGGTGCCCGGGGCATGAAGCCTGGCCGTGTCACACTCCTCTTTGTTGTGTGATTGGCACGCGGTCCGGTGTGACGCGCAGTGCCAGGGCTCGTGGTTAATGATGCAGGTGAGTGAGCACGCCGCGAAAAGCTCGTTACCGCGCTGACAGTTAAAGAAGCGCTCAAGCTGCCAAGGTGTCCAGCTCTAGCTGATGTATATTTATGAAGCTTGTTAGAGACTGAGAGGGAGGGAGAGAGGGTGGGATCGAGGGAGGGATGCGGAGACAGAAATAACGACAGACAGACAGACAGATGGAGGCAGCAGTCTGGGTGGGCTGGATCTCCAAAACCCGTTTGTTTTCTTTCCAAGGGCCAAAAATGGCGCCCGATTTGTTTCCTCATGAAACTCGCTCACTTCTTCTATCATCCTGCTTTTCTGCGTCACGTTCCGCTGCCAGTCACTCAGCGTCAGTGTGAGACTAATATGTTGGTGTGTGTGTGACCGCAGCAGTAGTTTTCGGGCTGCACCGTGGATGTGTGTGTGTTTGGAGGCCAGCTGTTTGATCGCTCTGGCCAGCACGTGAGTCAGGAGTGAGGCCTGGCATAAACACCTCTTTCGCTCTGTGCTCTGCGACTGTGCCAGCACTCGGGAGGGCATCCCAGGACGCCGGGGGGGGGTTTGTTTGCCCTCGTGCAGTAGTGCGTTCAAAAAATAGTGCTAACTCTGTTTGCTCTCTTTCTCGCTCTTTCTTTCTCTCTCTCTCACACACACACACATTTGATGTTTAATAAAAAACAGCTCCACTCACAGACCCTGTGCACCCCCTCGCACTGTTTTCACACTTCCTTTCGAGCCAGGTTCGGTTCCTAAGAGTTGGGTTGTGAAAGAACTAAGAGAATTACTTCAGAAGGGTTTTGATTCAGAAGAACGGCCTTCAGAGGATTTTGGTTCAGTAGTATAAATCATTTCAGTGGACTTTTTTTTATTTCTTTTTTTTTGGAAGTAGTTTGTTAATGTTTTTCAGATTGTTTCCCAGTATTTCACTTCGATCTCTTTTTGTTCGGTAAACGAGTCCAACTCATTTCAGCAGTTTTTCACTACCTTCATTTAGTTTCAGCAGGTTTTGAACTGATTCCCATTCAGTAACTCGAGCAAAAATTGAATTGTATTCGAGTTCAGCGCCGTAATTCAGTGAAATCGATTCACCTGTTCAGCTCTGTAACTAATTCAGTCAAGACGCTTTGTTCTATTTGGTTTCATTCTTTCAAATTCCCTTCAGTTGGTTGAGTCATTTATTCCTGTCCTGTCATTCGGTCTGGTTTTGTTTAGGTATAAATAGTAGAGAAGACATTTGCAGGTTTCTTTGGACAACGTTGTTTTTGGTTAAATGGTGAATCGTTTTCTTTCAAATCTGCCAGGAAACCCGAGGCACTCAAGATGTTGCCGTTTTTCTTTCTTTCTTTCTTTTTTTTCCCCCCTTCGAGTGGAAGCAGAGTGTCTGGGTAAGAGTCATGACGGGAGTCCGGAGCTCTTCTGGCCCCTAGGTGCTGGCGAGCTGTGTTTTGTGTGTGCGTGCGCAGTGAAGTGCGAGGCCTGTCGTGTCGCTCTGAGCTCCCGTGAGGCTCGACGCCTCCATGAATAATAATCTGTGCGCTGGCGAGGGGCCGCGCAGCCTGCCACGCCATTCCCAAGCAATTCATTTCAATGAAGAGCAACGGTAGATTGATTTGTCTCTGAAAGCGCAGAGGAGAGAGAGAGAGAGAGGGGAACAGGACAATACTATATATATATATATATATATATATATATATATATATATATATATATATATATATATATATATATATATATATATATATATATTACACACACACAAGCGCATAGATTTTGATACTTTCTCATGCTGTTTTTTTTTTTTTCCACCTTCTCCCAGCATCCCCTTTTTCCTGTTTCTCTATCGCCACTCTCTAGATTGCGTTTCTCTCGCCGATCCTCCCACACACACACACTCGTCTTCCTGTCTCTCGAATCCTAAATTAAGCCCTTGCTCAGCGTTTGTCAGGCCACGTGGATTTCCGTTATGTTCTGTGGGTGTGAGAGTTAGTGCAGCTGCGTGACAGGAATGAAAGCAGCAAAGCTCCGACTGAGGACGAGCAGCAGTGGCTCGTTCTTCTCACCATATCGACAGGCGCTTCTTCTTTTTTCTGTATCGCCATGAGCTCTGGAGCAACTGCACAGCGCTGACCTCTTTGAGCCGCTCGGGTTTCTGTTACTGCGAATTACTTCGTAGAATCGCGAAAGTCAAATAGCATGATATTCATGGTCATTAGAGTTTTACTGAAAATCCTGTTTTAATCGCCACTGCGAAGATGATTCCTCGTCGTGGTGTGATGTTACGATTATATGACCTCTTAAACCCCCCTGAAATGAAATATTATCCAATTAAATGCAGTCCTTATGGATCCCTGCAAAGACGATATTGGAAAAAAAAAAAAGTCTGATGATGCATTACTTATTTGAAATACCCCGAATCCCCTATGGCCATTTATAAAGCTACATTTCTATCTTATTTCATTACTTGGAACATTCAAAATACAAGTCATACCTTGTTTGAAGCACCAATAAATGAAGCAAGATCTGATTAAACGTGAAATATTGTATAAGGCTTAATATCAAGACCGTCTCATTGACGCACCTTCGTTAATACGCAGCGATTCGTAATCCGTTTTCCAGTCCAAATTCCAAAGTTCTAAGGCAGAGCTTCAAATTATTAAATAGGGGGCTAGGGGGCTTTTACGAGCACATCTCAGATTTGTTGGTTGTCAGTCGGACTTCCTCAATGAGTGAGCTGCAGACTGAGGAAAATCTGATTTGATGTCAACTTGTGGCTCGACACAAACCTTCTGGCTTTCATCCCGTAGACAGGCCCGGGCACAGAGGTGAGGAGGAGGTGGGGGTGGGTGTGTGTGTGTGTGTGTGTGTGTGTGTGTGTGTGTGTGTGTGTGTGTGGTGGTGGTGGTGGGGGGCAGGAAAGAAAGCAGAATGTTCTGTTAGGCTTTTGTCCTTGAAAGCTGGCGCTGGACTGTGTGATGAGGACAGCAGGTTCGGGTTGACACTTGTTTGAGCGCAGAATCTGTCACTTGAATGGAATACGCGCGCGTGCGTGTGTGTGTGTGCGTGCGTGTGTGTGTGTTGCAAATAGGCTGATTTGATGACTCAACTATACTCAAGTATGCTCTCTGCACTTGTGCTTTGCTATTTTTTTGGCTTTGTTTTTGACTATACAGCTTGCAGTCCACTTGCTGAATAAGTTGCCCCTTACACACACACACACACACTTGCACACTACAGAATTATCAGATTGTTTCAAAAGTGTTCAGTTTTCTTACATCATCTCCAACATCACTTGAAATCGAAGGAACTATAAGACGTTCCCCGAGATTTAAAGTATGGTCGGAGCTGCTGTTAGAAACCGAAACCCCTTTGGACGAGTCAGAGGTGATGAGCAGTGCAACGCTCTGTAAAATGCTTATTAGCTTGTACAGAAATGTCATATATTGCTGATCTAGTTTAATTTGATTTCTTTTTCATTGTAATAAATACATCACAATGTATGTGGTATATAAAGCTGTAAAAAAGGGACTGAAGTTTTTTCTTACACTTTCGTTTGACCTTTCTTCCTGCCGATGTAAACATGTTTCCATGCATCTTGCTCTGTGGAGGTGTGTGTGGGTGCATGTGCATGCTGTGTGTGTGTGTGGTTGGAGCACTCTGTAAACAGGCTGCTGGAGGCCTGCTCCAGAGCACTCGGATGTGGCTAGGACACACACTTGTGCCAGCTGTGGAACCTTTTACTTGAGGTGTGTGTGTGTGTGTGTGTGTGTGTGTGTGTGTGTGTGTGTGTGTGTGTGCGTGAGAGAGATTTGCTAGCGCGCCTTGCTTCCGCTGTGCCACCCTTGAGAGACGAGTGCCTCCAAATCCCTCCGAACTGATTACACAGTGTGATTGGAGCTTTGTTGTTCTCCTCCGCTGCACACTTCAGACGGACGTGTCTGTCCGTTAATTAAAGACACGAGAAGGCAGAGTCATTAGAGAACCTCTTCTCCGTCTGTGTGTGTGTGTGTGTACAAGCAGGGCTTTGTTGGAAATGACGCACAGGAGGGTTATGTTAGAGCATGACTCTTCACCAGCGTTGTGTATGTGAATGAATGTGCAGTAGTTTACCCTCTTTTACATTTTACTTTGTGCCTGAATTAGTCACAATTGTCTTGTAGAACCCGATTTTGTGGGCATGGCTTTGAGTTGCCCAGTGGGTGTGGCTTTGAGTTGCCCAGTGGGTGTGGCTTTGTGCACTTAATTTTATAGTACACTTATCTATAGAGCTGCAATTATAATTGTTACAATTATTTTACATGTTTAATTAGATGTTTTGAACTATATATAACCCTAATTCAGGGTGTTTATGTATGAAAGTGTACTTAATACACGCAAACGCCACATATCGAGTTTAACGATCTTTAATTCTGACATTATAAAGCATATAGTAGCTGCTTGTTGAGGAGCGCATGGGGGATTTCTCCTTAAAAAAAAAAAAAGCTGGCTTGTTTCTTTCTGTAAAAAAAAAAAAAGCAAAAACTATAAACATTTGAATATGCAAGGTGAAGCAATTTATGTAAAGTAGAATGAAAGTTTAAGACCAAAAACGCACTTTTTCCGCTGCCGGTTGACGCTGTACTCTCCGACTCTCCGACGTTATCTTACCGTCGTGCTAACCTGTAACTTCAGCAGCTCGCCTAATCAATGACATCATCGATATTAGCTAATAGTTGTTACCACCCAACTCATGATGGTAACATTCGCATCTCGGCATAACAGTTATCGATGAAATGCATTGATTAAAAAAAAAAATTGTGCGTCTGTTAAAAACGATTTATTCGTATATAGTCATTAGTTGATGCGTAGATACTTTTATTAAATAGAAAGTGACCAAAAATTTGCGAGCACTATTTTATTTGAAGATTTTTCCTCGCTAACTTTTTCGACTGTTGCATCCGCTGCTGCTACGTGAATATGACGTGTCCCGAGAGTCGCATAGAATACAGATTAACATGGCAGAGGTAGAGCTGCGTCTTTCTGGAGACACAACAGGAAAATAACATCTGGTGTTATTTAATAGTTTTTCTTTTGTTTGCGCTACGAAGGCGCGTTTGTGAAGGGGTGAAGTTTGTTAGAAGTCAGACGGCACTTAAGTAAATCGATTTGCCGTCTGTCTGAACCGAAGAAATTTTAATTTTACAAAGGAATTTATTTACTGATTTAAAAAGTAGATTTTGGTGTAACGGCGATCACTAACGGAAAAGCCGACTTACGAAAGCATTTCAAAACCACGGCTGGTCTGGTTCTCGCCCTTCGCCTGGCTCGCTCGTTTGCATATTGCAGAGGAAGAAAGGGAGCAGAGTTTGGATTTTGAGTAGATTATCACAATAGAATAAAAAAAAAAGGCAAAACAATTAAAATTTGACAATTTTTTTGTACTTAAATCCATTTAATGAATAAATGATTTTGAAATCTGTTAAAACATTTTAGTTTTTTTTTTTTCTTTTCCATCACAGACATTGGTTAGACATTCACAGCATTTGGCAGACAGTTTTAATCAGAGGGACTTTTAGCAGTTAAGAGTTAAGGGCCCTGCTCAAGGGCCCAGCAAGGGCAGCTTAGTGGTGGTAGGATTCAAACTCATGACCTTCAGAAGTCCTCCATCTTAACCCGAGCTCCCGCTTCCCAACCAGCAGCTTAATTGTACGAGACAAATCGAGCGCTGCGTCTGAATGCAAAAGTAATGGAGGTTTTTGGATGCAGCGGGGCCTGTACGGGCATGAAGCCATCTCCTAAGACGAGCAGAAGTTCTCATAAACCGCTTTTAGATCAGTGCAGGATTCCGAACAGCGCAGTTTCAAGTGGCTGTACAGGAAATTGTTGAGTTGAGTTTTTGGTTTGTCCTAATGCTTTGCGTGTCACGTCATGGGCACGGCTCCAAACCAAACTGGCTTCAAAGTGCACCTAGAGGGAGGGAGGGAGAAAGAGAAAGAAAGCGAACAGTAGGTTGACTTATCGTGCTGTAAAAAGCCACCGAGCGATGTCGAGAGCTAGGCCTGTACTCGGTGTTAGAGGTGACGACGACGACAACGATGATGTAACCATATGAAGGCTCTGGGTTTTAATAAGCCTCTTTGCCTGGAGTCCGTATGATTGATGCTTGTTTTTATTTCTTTCTTTTAGGCGCTGCTGCTGTTTGGATTTTTGACTGCTGCTTTATATTTTCCTGCTGTTTTTGCATCATCGAATGAGAAATGCTTTAGACTGTCTGCATCTAAAATGCACCTTACTGACACTTTAACGTCCGTAATAACAGCTTCAGGTGTTGTTTGCTGCTTCTGTCTGCCATTTTGATTTACTGTAAAACTTTGCATGGCATATCAACAGCGTATATTAGTGAGATTAAAAGACGCTGAGTCTAAGACTGTGAAGCATTTTTATCAGCACACACACACACACACACACACACACACACACACACACACACACACAGTCATTCAATCAAAATCATTCCCCATTTTATATTTTATAAGTGAAGTCCATCAGGGGTGATTGTAATATTTTGTGTAGGTTTCTTCTGTTGATTGGACCTGCTGGAGCTCTGGATCTGACCTGTTCTTAACCGGGTCTGATTGTACAAAAAATATATAAACGCTATGTTGAATTGTGTTTGTTGTAACGACGAAGAACCCAGGAATGAGACAACAAGACAAAAACGTGTATATACATGAGAAATGAGGAAAGGGAGACCGAAAACAGTGTAACAAGACAAAGAAAAGGAGAAGGGAATGATGGACTGAGATGGATGATAGATGGGAGGACTGAGATGCTGAGAGATGGACAAACAGAAATCCCTGAATGTTCTACAGTGGTAGCAGTGTCTGGTCTCTTTCTGTCTCGTCTTTTTTTTCTAGCTCTCTTGTCCTCTTGTGTCCTTCCAGGCAGCATGTGTTGTTCCAGCAAATTTGCTCATTTTAAATGAAAGCCCCGAATCGTCTCCGAGCGTGTGTGCTATCTGATCAATCTTCAAGGCTGCTATAGATAGGCCTGTGTGTGTGTGTGTGTGTGTGTGTGTGTGTGTGTGTGTGTGTGTGCATCTTGCTCTGCAGAGAACAGGCCTGAATCTGTGATGTCACATTCTTTAGGAGTGAACTTCCAGTATGATTACTGCTGTGTGGTGTTTTATAGGTGTTTATTGATTATATCCAGACATGTTTATTTGAAGCTAATTGAATTTAATAAGGGTTGACTTACGAAAAAATCAATTAGACGGATAGCTTTGGGCTTTACAGAGGGGATTCCATTTTTACATGAAACACACGCATGCTTGAGGATAGCATATGTATTCTTTTTAATACACAGCTGTGTTTTTTTATTTATATACTGTATGTGTATATATGTGTATGTATATATATATATATATATATATATATATATATATATATATATGTATGTGTCTCCTGCATCCATTTGACCAATATTTTAAAATATATTCAGATTGTTAATGTCTTTATACTCACTTAATGTTCTTGTTAGCGCAGCCGTTAAGGCATTGGGCTCTCACTCAGAAGGTCACAAGTTCAAATCCCAGCACGTCCAAGCTGCCACTGCCTGGCTCTTGAGCAAAGGCCTCAACCCTCAACTGCTCGGTTGTAAATCGTCATGTTGTCACGTGTCTTATAATCTCTAGAACAGGATTTTATTGGGTGTGTAGTATTTTGAAGTTTAGAAAATAGACCACTGAATCGTTCTTTTATGAACCAGTCAGTTTCATTTCCATGTGAACATCTGCAGTGTAACTGGTGGAGTGCATGATTTTCTTTTTGACTCGTTGCTATGGCGATATGTGAAAAGCTAGGATTTTTTTGCTATAGAGTAAAAAAAAACTGTTCCGAAAAATAAACAGTGAAGTGAAGATAAAAAAACATTTGTGTTACTTACATTCGCTTGCAATTGGTAAACCTCTGTCTTGTGAGCCAATGGAAATCATATGGACTCGAACGTCTTCGGTCGCTAAATGAACTGCTTGTTACTTGATGTGGACAAAAGTATTGGGACACCTGACCTTTCCAACTATGTGGTTCTTCCATAGCTAAAGCTGCAGGCACACAATAGTATAGGACATCTTTGGACATTTCTCATGCACTTGACTAGGAGACCTCAACCCTATTGAACACCTTCGGGATGAATGTGAACACTGACTTCACCCCCAGACCTCCTCATCTCACCTACATCACTACCTACTTTACTAACACACTTGTAGCTGAATCAGCAAAAATCTCCACAGTATATCAAGTGGACCATCTTCCCAGAAGAGTGGAGGTTATTATAAAAGTAAAAGATCTAGTGAAAGATTGTTTAGCATCCTGGAGTAACTTCTTTTTTTAATTTTTATTATTTTATCAGAAAGTCTCAACAGGTTCTGTGGTTACACCTTAGAGAGAAAGTTTGTGATGATATTTAACAGGTTCTTGTGGATAATCATGGTGTGTTTGTTGTTCGGGCCAAATTCTGTGATCCCTCTAGTGTTGGCACCTTGTCAAAGAGGAGAAAACAACACACTTTTACACACTTTCCTGATCAGCTGCCTGAGTTCAGAGCAGATTGTGTGTGTGTGTGTGTGTGTGTGTGTGTGTGTGTGTGTGTGTGTGTGTGTGGCTGGCCCAGTGCCAGACCACAGTGTGGCAGGAAGGGGAGAGGGTGAGAGGAAGTGTGAGGTAATTGCTCCATACCTGCCAGCTTGCTGCACTATGCTCTGGGGATCCTGTCACAGCGACACGCTTTCAAAAGGTTTTGACACACACACACACACACACACACACACACACACACACACACACACACAAAATTAGAACTGTCCTCTCAAGGCTTATGCCATTCAGCATTAATGCAACGTGCTCCATTCCAAAACCTGTCAGTTTGTATTGATGCATATGCCTGTGTGTGTGTGTGTGTGTGTGTGTGTGTGTGTGTGTGTGTGTGTTTGTGTGTGCGTATGCATGCCCATGGGGGTGTCTAATGAGACGACCTGGTGGTTTTCACACTCCTTGCACCCAATCGGCTTCTGTCAGGTGTGTGTGTGTACATGTCTGCTGGGAGATGTAAAGCTCACCTGTCAGTGTCAACCCTGCTCCCCCAAACACCTTTTGTTTGCCCAAACCCCTCCTTCCTACCCCTCTCTCCACATAGAAAACAATGAGACATAATTCGTAGTGTATTCAGTGTATTGGCAGTGTATAGGTTTTTCTAGGCCAGATCTGAGGTGTGTGTGTGTTTGGACTTTATAGCCGTATTTATAGCTTGGTTTTCGAGTTTAAGTCTATTGAACAATTCTGAAAGGCGTCTCAGTCTCTCGTGTGGATATATATTAGCATATCCACATGCTAATACAACAAACTTGCTAACAAGCGTTTTACGGCTGTAAATGTGTTTCAATGGTACGTTGTCCAAGCTATAGACATGTTTATAATGCGTTGTAGGATCGTATTTTTCTCTCTCTATTTGTCTCCTAGCAATTCTCAGGTAAAATAAACAGGCTGCGCCGTAGAAAACATGTTTACATTTGTATAAGCATCCGAAGTTTCGATCGTTTCGATGCCTTCAGAATCTGTTGTGTGTTTTCGACACTACAAAGCTCACCAGGGTTTAAAAGACAAACTTGGCAGCTCGTTCCTGACTGGCTGAATACGAGTCTTGCTTTAGCGCTAGTGTGTCAAAATGCTAAACTGCTAATGAGGCTTGTTTTAATCCTTGACCTCATCAGTGCTTTGCCAGACCTGGCTGAAACTCTGGGTGTATGCGTGTGCATGCATGCATACACACACACACACACACACACACACACACACACACACACACACACTAATCTCCTAGAGCCCTGTCGCGTCCACTTCTCTCTCCTCTCGTTGCCAAACGTTCACTTTCATGCTCACTTTATGAGCCCGGCTGCTTAATAGATTCTTCACACTGTTATCTCCCCTGATAAGATGGTAGTAATATTTTTTTTTTGCGCTCTGAGGTAAAACCCTTTAGCCTGACTGAACTGCTTTGATTGCTTACTCACTCCTGTAACAATTTAGTTTGTGTCCTAAAAACAAACATCCCTCCCGACTTAGCGTTTTTACTACAGGCATTTTGAGTAACCAAAGATCGCTAACACTGATGCCACACAAATCCAGATCCACTCTTAAATTCAATGTGACATTCAGCTTCAGAATTGCTAGTCAGCCAAATTAGCATGTTTTTGGTTAGCTTCTGGCTAGCTGGAACACAGCATTGTCCGTAGCGTTGCAAATTTTTTTTCCCTCTTCATACACATTATTGGTGTGTATTCGTTTGTAAAAATTTTTCACATTTTTAGCCTTCTCACTCACACATTGATGTTAATTCAAAGATCAATTGATCGTACAGAAATTTTCAAATCTTCAGAACATGTGAACGGACACTTATCTCTTTTATTTCATGTTTTCTGTAATGCCTCCAAAATCCTTTTCTTTATCTTTTAAAAAGGTGTTTTCTTGTAACTTGTTTAATTGCAGGACTTATAGTTAAAGAGCTTCATGGTGTGTCGTGACACTTTTTTGTACGGGCCGTTCTGGAATTCGGGCCAATAATTGTATTTTAGGATTATGGTGGACGCTGTGATGATTAACAATCTTAAAAGAGCGCTAGAAATCGCACTGTGTGAAGCCAGGCTTAACTTCGGCCGAGCTGATACTTCAGATCTGCTGTTTCAGATCTGCTAAACGCAACAGATTCCTGTGTTTAAAGTTGTTAACAGCTGTAAGTTAAAACCAGGCACTTCCTCCTAACACGGGCCTCTTGATCTCGCTGTCTCAAAAGCACTGCGCGATAATTACGTTCGCTTATTGAGCTGTGCTTGCCTCATAATTAGCCTTGTGTTTTGATGCTGGAGGAAGTTATAGCGCTTAGCGATTAAAGACGTCCTGGTCGTAGGTTTAAATATGTATGATGAGATCACGATGAGATCAGCGGAAATTGCAAGATGTCTCAGGAGCCCCATATGATATAGTATAGTGGTGAATATAGTGGTTCTAACTAAATCTTACTCGATGTAAAATATCATTGAGGTTGATTACTTGCTTTCGATATTAGTCTCGTGATAGTGGCCAAAAAGGAACTCCACCGTCAGATCCGACCAATTGGCTACATTTTGGCTACTGATTCCTATATTTGATGTAAAAAAAAAAAACCTGTACATTGTTGCTAAAATTCTCCTACTTTAAACCTTTTAAACTCTTTGCATTCTTACATCCGAGCTTGTTTGGTTTGTTCCTTAATTGTAAAATGCTTTAGATTAACCCAACAATTGAATCGACTAATGGAAGCTGGGTGTGGCTTTGTTTTTCTCCGTCTTTTGTATGTATTGTTACATCAGCTGTCCTTAAATAGATTTACCATGTTGGGGAAAAAAAAAGATTGAAAAAACATGGTTTTGTTCGGAGTTTTGTACCTGCCCTAAAACTACTACTTCAATGAAACATGCAGAAGTAAGCAAGGTGGATGGCAAATTGGCACGGACCAGGTGCCATGTTGGATTTGCCGTCTCTCTTGATTTGCACGTTTCTGCTCATGGTGTGTGTGTGTGTGTGTGTGTGTGTGTGTGTGTGTGTGTGTGTGTGTGTGTGTGTGTGTGTGTGTTTTATTTACACACAACACAAATCATGCAGATTCTCAGTATAAGGCATTTATTTATATTTATATATATTTTTAAATGATGTCTTATACTGAGAATCTGCATGATTTGTGTTTTGGGTTTGCTTAGAAAGGAAGTGTGTGGTTACGGATGGGAAGTTGGCATCAGGATTCTGTTCCTGTTTAGAAAGAATCTGTCACTTTATTTTTGTACTTTCGAAAAAGCAGAAAATAGAATAATATATGGGAGCATGGCGGTTGTGCCTTTGTTAATCAATGCTCGTGGACGTCCTTCTCGCTTGGTCTGCTCACACTTGCATTGTGTTTGAATTTAAGTTTGGTGTATGTTTTTCTTGTTAAAAACCGTTGCAATGTTGTGACCGCTTCCCCTATGTTTACTGTGCATCGAGACTTTTGGGACGCCATGTAAATGTGCCTGGAAAGGAAACCATTCGAATTACAGTGTCATGTTTTTGGTATTAGATGGCGATATGGTTCTGAAATGTACCAAAGCCATGTGTTCTTCTGAGTCTCTCCGATTGTTAACCGATTGCTTGATGGTTTGTCTGTTTGCAGGACGACAGCGATGGGATCCCCTGGTCGGAAGAGCGAGTGATGCGGAAGGTCCTGTATCTCTCTCTGAAGGAGTTTAAGATCGAACAGAGACGCCAGCTCCTCGACGACCATGGAGCCAAAAGCCCAAACGGTAAGACGATATTTCCGTCTAATCTCGCCGTTTTTACTTCACTACTTTTCCGTCTGCAGATACCAATCGCGCTCCCTCCATCATTTCCATTTTAAGTACTCGGTGTGTGTAAATGTTAAAAGTGTGAGGTGTTTTTCGAAAGGGGTCTCCAGTATTTAGAGTTTGTCACTGGAAATTTTTCAGAACAGGGTGGAAGGAAAAAACAAACAATGCACAATGATTTCGTTCCGCAACATTAAACTGAACTATAAACCAATACAAGAAAGTATAAAAGGTTTTTTGGAAATAAATCAAACTTCGTATCAATTGACGATTATCTGAGGATACCCTGTTATAGGAAACTCCAGGATCTCCAGTCGATCTGACCATGATATTGTTGATGTTTTATTCCTATTCATTTAATCTTTAATTATAATATATTCAAATGAGCAAGATCAGACTTCTCTGACTAACTGAAGGAGGTGATGTTTAGTCGATATGAATGTTACGAACTTTTGTCGGTCGTATGAAAGATCACTCGTTAAACACGCACATGGTGGTGTTAAAGTGACTAGCGACGCTTGGCTCCACCAGTCCCACCAGCCACAATCGGCGTGTCAGTGTCATATCTGATTTCTTTCCGCGTCGCCGTAGGCTAAGCCGCCAAAATATAATAACAGGGTTTCGCCGAGATGTCCTCCCACCGCTCCTCGCTACTGTGCGCGAGTGTGTGTTTAAGAGGGGGCGTGGTTTAGTGGCAGGGCTCAGACAGTGATAGACAGGCGCTCAGGTTTTTTTTTTTTTTTTTTTTTTTTTGCTTTGCACAGAAGAGGAACAAGTGCTAATGTGACTGTCACTCTTCGTTTTCATCTCAGTCACTGCGAGTTCTGCACTCGACCTGTAATCACCGCCTGTCTCTGTCCACTAGGCTTTTTTTTATTTCATTTTTTTTTTACTTCAGACTTTTAGCTCGTCTCTGCCTCTTTTCAAGTCCATTCCGGCATATTTTTTTGCGATTTTTTTATTTATGACGTTATGACCACCTGCCTAGTATTGTGTTGGTCCCCCTTTTGCTGCTAAAACAGTTCTGACCTGTTGAGCATCAACAGCATTACCTTTAGCAATTTGAGCAACGGGAGCTCGTCTGTTGGGTCAGACCACACAGGGCAGCCTTCGTTCCCCACCTGCGTCAATGAGCCTCGCTGGTTCACTACTTGGACCAGTTTTGGAGATGCTCTGACCCAGACGTCTAGCCGTCACCATTTGGCCCTCGTCAAACTCACTCAAATCCTTATGCAAATCGTTATATATATTTTTAAAATGTTTTCTTTCTGTTAATCTTCCTCCTTTGGTAGAACTGATGCAGAAGTGCCTCATTCGTCTTCTTCAGTATCGAGAAGTTTCTATCTTCATGCCAAGACTGGCCCTAAATCCCTCGAGCTTGGCTCTTTACTGCTCCTCAACTGCTTTTCATTTTTTTTTTTTTTTTTCCTCTGCTTGGATTAGATTCTTCCTCATTTTGTTCTATAAAAATGCCACATCAAGTCATGCTTAAATGAAAAGTTCTGTTCCTCTCATCCAGACAGCCATCATTTCGGAGCGTTTTATTTTTGAGTCGTTGTGGTCCGAGCAACGTGGCATTGGTTTATTTCTTTTTTCTGTTGTCAAACAAAATCTGAAGAACACAACAACTTCTCCTCCTCCCCTCCTCCTTTTTACGCCACAAGGTTTTAAAGGATCGTTTGAAGCAGCCATGTCGAAGAAACCTTTTATGAACAAAACCACTTCTTTTGAGGTTTTTTCCTGATTATTTATTTACCTACCACGTGGTTTCCATAGTAAGGTGCCTGTGTGCGAGGACCAGTGTGAATGAGCTCGTCAGCCGTGCCTCAGCAGAGAGCGTGAAACATCGACACATGTTCACTCGCTCGAGGAAGCTCCTTGACCCTGAAATGTTCAGCTTGGATTGCCTTCAATAAAAATGTCTGTTAAATGAAGAAATTACTATGTTCTCGATTTGCGCTGTAAAGCTCGACTCAAAACCACGCTAAACATTTACCTTATGGGATTTGCGTTTTTCTCCAAGATTCTGCTCCATTATAATTGGCTAACAATAATAGGTGATCCACCAAGGTTTCCCAAACCTTCTGAACTACCAAACGCTCCACAAAATGACACAAATTATGATTCCTCAGCGATGTACCGGGTTCACAGGCTCCTTTCTTAGTAAATGCTTGTGCTAGAATGTCTTGGGTTTTGATTCCTGTCTTGGCTTTAATGGGCATGAGGCAGGAATACAAGCTGATTGGTCCATTACAGGGCAAAATACACACACAGGCACTTAAGTACAATCCACCATAGTCAGTTCACCAAATGGCATGATATTGGGCAGTGTAAGGACACCAGAGAACCATGAGAGAACTCATACCAACATGGGGAGAACAGAACATCCATGTAGGTTTACGTCTGCACTAATCCGGATAAATTTGAAAATGGTGCCCAAAAACGATTCACGTATTCACCATCGGTTTCACCATCGTTACACTGAAACGTCTCAACACTCACATGAGCTAAACATAAAACGAAGAGGACCAACTGTAGACCCTGGACCAACAGTGTGTACAGAAAAGAAATGCATGAAGGGAGTGGTTGCAATATACCTATTTTAGCTAAAATCCTGCCCTTTCATAACTTAAATAAAAAATCAAAAAAAGATAAATGTTCTTTGCTGGCCATCCTCATGCCCCTGATATAATACAAACAGTGAGGTTTAGGACTCCAAGTACGATCTAAGCAGGTCCTGGTCTTCAGAAAAGAACTTGGTCTCGAGCCAGAAATTAAACCGAGGCATAAATCATAAACACGCCGTACTGCAAAATTTCATTCTTCGATGTTTACGCTTGTAATCGTGCACTCTCTCTCAGTGCCGGCTCTGCCCAGTCAAATCTAAAAAGCAGCTGGTACAAGTGGCATTCTGAATGTAGGCCACGCACGAGCCTCTCGAATGCTTAGCTTTATCTTTAGTAGCCATTTTGGCTCGAGTGCTTTTACTTTAGCTGCGTCTTTAGTCGAAATGTTTGGTCCCCGGAGAGCCTGAGAGCCGCTCCAGCCCGGTTTTGAAGTGCAGCGGTGGTGGTCTTGTCTTTTCTCCAGCCTTTCATGGATGTTTTACAGAAAAGCTTAATTTGATCGCTCTCCTCGACTTGTTTGTTTAAAGGCTGACTGATGATTTGAAAAAGGACTCGGGGTTTGTGGAGGGGGTGTTTGGGTTAACTGAGACGAACGCTAATCTCTTAGAAAAACACGCCGGGTTGAGTGGCGATGACAAAATAAAGCCACTTGGATATATGATTCATATCCTGGTGTGCGGTTTTGAGTGGTTGGAGGTCTGAAGCCCCCAAAAAAAAAAAAATTGCCGCTAGAATTAGAGTGATCATAAACATGATCGGAGGAAGTTTCTTGGTAATATAGATGGAGCGATATCGTTATGGTGTAAAAAAGTGGAATAAAGTTGACGTTAAACAGTGTGTATGCGCGCAAGAGTGTGGCCTCTACAGACAACACACTTTAGCAGATCCATAAGCCAGATGCTATTATATGAAAGACCACAGTGATGACAGCCTTTAGTGAGTGTGTGTGTGTGTGTGTGTGTGTGTGTGTGTGTGTGTGTGTGTGCGCGCACGCATCTGAAGCTCCAGAGACCCGACCTACCGCAGCGAGGTCCGGGTGTGTGTGAAGGCTCATGATGACACGTTGTGGTTTTGCTCTCTTCCCAAACAGCCGGCTGCCTGGGCTTGCTTCCTCCACTCCTCTTTTCTTCTCTACAAACAGGTTCTCCATCAAGGCCTCTACTAAGAAACAGCCATCATGTTTCTATCTCTTTCTCAACACACACATCCTCTTCTCTTTTATTTACCTCATTCCTTTTCCTTTCCGGGTTTCCTGTGGCTCTCTTGGTGCCATGATGGTCACAGTACTGGTGGTTTTACCATATGTGAATGTCTATGCAGACACCATTACCTGAGAAGAAGGAAAAAAAAAGGTTTTGTGGATTGATTTGTCCTTGTGGCATTTGGCAGACGTCCTTATCCAGAGCCACTTAACACCTGAGCAGTTAAGGGTTAAGGGCCTTGCTCGAAGGCAAACCAATAGCAGCTTAGTGGTGCTGGGATTTGAACTTGTGACCTTATGAGTCCATTGAGCTCTCAACTCCCCTGCCAACTCTCCCAAAGTTCATTCAACAAACAAAACACGACTTCATCATAAATGGTTGCTGCTTAAACACATTTCCAATTGATTTGTTGATGATTGGACTCGCAAGTCACGAACAGAAAATATAATGGAATCGGAAAGATGTTTGTCGTAGAACCTGAAGTTTCTGAGGTAAATGTTGACCTTATCGACTGTTCCGAATTGTTTTCACTGTAAATATCTGCAGATTATATGCGTAAGTGACCAAGTAGATACGACGTTACCTAGTTTATGCCGTGTCATTCTTGATATTTTGTTTGTTCAATGTTCATTTTCACTACTGTTGGGGAACAGTTAATTTATTAATTTATTTATTTTTTTGAACATCAACAGTTTACATTTTAATATACAATGTTAAATAAAATGACTGCTTGGTTTAAATAAAAATTATATATATATTTATTTATTCTTTTTTTTTTCTACTTATTTCAGTGTACTTGATCAAATGTCTGCATTTAAGAAACACTTATTCTTTTTATTCAATTGATTTATAAATAATATTTATCATATTTTTGTATCATAAATAAATTCATTTCATTTTATTAATTAAATTTTCAGGAATTTCTCCAATTTTAAGAGGAATTCTCGAAGCTGTACGTAAAAGATGACTGTCGTAAAAAATGCAAAGTGGAAATTAAACATACTTGGGGTCCGCCACTTAATGTGATGTTAGGAAACTTAGATTTTACACGTTCTACAAGTAAAACAGGGAGTGCATTCGGTACATCTGTTCATGGTACTAAATGCCCTGTACCCAAGCAGTTTGGTATGAACAAGTGTACCGTTATATGAATATATTATATCCGCATATACAAATTCATCATTACTTTCATCACAGAGCAGCATTTTCTTATATCTGCCAATCTGTCTAAAAACATCTGAACTGCAGGTTTTCTAACAGCGTTGAGAACTTACATTGAAGCAGCAAGACCTGAAAGATTTTCCTTCTTTTTAGAATTGGTCTGTAAGGAATGTTTTCTTCTGATCAGAGCTGAGAAGTAGATTTTGAAAATCGGGGTCTGTTTTAGCTTTTCTTTAACATTAACCTTTAACTTAAACATTGTAATATACGACAAGGTGGTGTGAAGTAGTTACTGCTTGACTACCTGAATAGTGTTCCTGCCACCAGTATGTAGTTGATCATTTCACAAAACAGCATATTTCGCGCGAATTGTCGTACATTTATTGGGTTTCTATTTGCATTGTGCGACGTTTACAAAGCTTTACATCACATTTGCATACATAAGTCCTAGTCATAAAAAAATCTGTGGTTATCTTATCGGTTTCTTTCTCTTGAAATGTTTTGGATTGTTCTAAACTTCTGACACTGGAGACTCCTTACAAAAATCGGCAGATTCTCATAGAAAACCTCCACATGTTCATCTAGTCAAGCGAACTTATCAGCGTTGAACGCCTTCTGTGGGGCTGTAAGGGCAGTTTGATGATTTTTTTGTGTGTGTGTTTGTGTGTAGGTTCTCTGTCAAGTGTCCAGCTCCATGGCTCAGGCTCTAAAGGAGGACACAAAGAGGACGACTCTCGCTCTCAGAGCACGGATGGAGGGAGTGAGTGCTGGGAGGAGGGACAGGCAAAAAAGAGGTGACAAGACTCAACACACTTTTGCATGCCTTATTGCCTATGTTTGTGGATACTGCTGGGATCTGTCTGTCTGTCTGTCTGTCTGTCTGTCTGTCTATTCATCCATCTATGTGTGTGTGTGTGTGTGTGTGTTTTTCTCTGTCCTCTCTGAGTTACAGTATCAGTCTTTCTTTCTCAAGTA
This sequence comes from Silurus meridionalis, assembly GCF_014805685.1. Taxonomy (NCBI): domain Eukaryota; kingdom Metazoa; phylum Chordata; class Actinopteri; order Siluriformes; family Siluridae; genus Silurus; species Silurus meridionalis. Next base: position 8,878,346 of record NC_060912.1, on the reverse strand, counting down.
GCGAGTGTGTGTGTGTGAGCACATCTCCAAGTGTGTTCCAGCTAATCATCGAGTGTGTTTGCAGAACAAAAAGGAATTTGCATGATGCGATCGTCAGCAAACCATTTAAATCAGTATCTTTACTATATCAAATACTTTATTAAAGTCTTCAGCTGGGCCAGACAGCATTCCGGAGATCCTCACATAGAACGCAGATCCTCACCACACACCCCATACGTCCCTCCCATAATTCCTAATTTTTTTCCCGTGGCGATCGGTTTTGATAGCCGTTCGAAGCGGCGCACTGCGCTTATTAGCGAGCTAATGATGACACGACCGCTTCTACAATAGAGTTGTCATTCGGGGGGAGGGGATCAGAGGGCTTTAATAATGAGCACTCATTCTTTTGAAATTAATTTTCATTTCTTGTCACTTTTAATTAGTTGCTTTTAAAGCCGTGCTCCATATTTGTTTGAATTAATAATTGAAGACGAAGGGGAAATGAGATGTGTTCATGTACTGTGTGCAATTAACTCTTCGCCATGTACATTTTTTTTTTTCTTTAGAGCTTGGAACGTGCAAAGCCACTTAAAGGAGCGATAAGGAGCAATAACAATTACCCCACACGTGTACTAGTGTTTCTCTCTTAATACCCATTTATTTTCTTCAAAACCAGTATGAATGTTCCTGTGTTGTTATGCTAGTGTTAAAAACCAGTATGTACGTTCCTTGGGTTTTATGCTAGTGTTAAAAACGAGTATGAATGTTCCTGGGGTTTTATGCTAGTGTTAAAAAAAAAGAGTATGACTGGTTCTGGGTTTTAATGCTAGTTTTAAAAACCAGTATAAATGTTCCTGGGTTTTTATGCTAGTTTTAAAAACCAGTATGAATGTTCCTGGGGGTTTATGCTAGTGATAAAAACCAGTAGAAATGTTCCTGTGTTTTTATGCTAGTTTTAAAAACCAGTATGAATGTTCCTGGGGTTTTATGCTAGTCTTAAAAAAACTAGTATGAATGTTCCTGGGTTTTTATGCTAGTCTTAAAAAAACAGTATGAATGTTCCTGGGTTTTTATGCTAGTGTTAAAAACGAGTATGAATGTTCCTGGGGTTTTATGCTAGTTTTAAAAAAAACCAGTATGAATGTTCTTGGGTTTTTATGCTAGTTTTAAAAACCAGTATGAACGTTCCTGGGGTTTTCATGTTAAGTGTTGCATTGTGCTCTTCTATTTGTTTCTGTCACTGCGTGTTCCTGGTCTAATATCAGTGGAAAATGTTCCTAACACTGGCACTCGATTCATATTAACCTTTGTCTGGTATGAAGCAAACTAGCAGATTAGCGTATCTCTTATTCCCTTCATTCATACTTGACTCTTTTGTTCGCTCTCACTCACTTCAAAGCATGGCTATGACTGCTGCTTTGTATACCAGGGTGTCTATATGAACGTGAATCCCATTAAGTCCCCAGAAGACTCAAATAAAGTATCTTTATATCTCGCTTTTTTATATTTTTTTAATATATGTACGTGTCCTTACTTGCCGTAACTCCTGCACCCAGTGGCGCTTTAGTTATGGTAGCTGGGCCTGCACTGGGGGTAGTACAAAGTTCTAAGATGCTGTTGCACCCTTCCTGGTCTTCAGAAGTTTTTCTTTGATCTAGGTTTTGCATCTGCTCAGGCACACTTAACACTGAGGAAAGCCTCTGGTTGAAACAAATTCGCCTCATGAAGCACTCATTCATCCACGACTCTCCATGATACCTCACACAAACACACACACAGTTGCCCAACACCCGGTGAAGTGCCAGATCTGCGTCTCTGAAGAGGGCTGAATCGATCTCCAGAGGACTGCACGGGAACAAAAGTACCCAAGACCGAAGAAAGGGCCAAAAAAAATAACCGCACAACCATCCAGAGAGAAGCAGATGTCCAGTCCGGTCCCCTTCTGTAAATCCATTCAGCACTGCACACTGTGTGTGTGGGTGGGTGCGTTCAAGTCTCTCAGGTAACATGTACTTACTTATGGACATAAGGAGAGCCAGTGTGTACGGTTTGTCTGGGCGAGGATCAGCGTGCAACACCTGCCTGCAGTCTTACCTGTCATTTAATACCACATGGCAATCTTTAATCAGAGCCCTGAAGACACCATTATTAAAGCAGCGGTGAGAAGGAGTGGGGAGAGGAAGAAAGACAGACAGAATTGGGAGGGGGGTGGATGGAAAGACCAGGCTGGGATTTAAATAAGCACAAAGAGAGTGGGCCGCTGTCGCCACACTGTCAACAACAGCGGCTTTTTTGCTCTCGAGTGCCTTTCTCTGCCTTTCATTAGAGTGGCAGCTCTGCTCAGCCCTAATGAGAGACCCGCTCACTTGGCGCTGTTGTGCCCATCTGTGCTTTACCACTTTTGTGGTCACCATGTGTTTGCTGATGTTCTTGGCCTGGCTACGTCCGATTGAGGAGGTGCCAGAGTCTCCTACACCTGGCCCGGGTGGATAAACAGGAAAGGGAGGAAAGAAGGGGAGTGGTGGGAGTACATCGAGGTCCAGGTGCAAGGGTACCAGGTTTGCAGGGAAAGGCCATGTTGAGGCGGATGAGAGCGACGCAGTGTTTGCGTTCCCAGGCTCCTAAGAGATGCGGATCTCGCGAAAGATTTTGGTTCGTGCCAAAGGCATAACCGCCGTCAGGCATACGTGGTTCCCAATGCACAATTTGAGAACCTTACGCCAAGGGTTTCTTTTGTTTGTCCCTGCTCGTTTGTTTGTCCACTTGAAATTTCATTATGATGCTTGTTCGCTCACACTGTGTTGTCAGTGCCAAATCGGTTTCTAGCTTAGTTTGCCAATTTTGTCTCGCGCTTCCCTTGGTGTCCTTCCTTCTCAATTCAGCAGTTGGTTTGTTGTTTTCGCTGATTTTGACGCACTCATTCAAGCAGGCTCGCAGCTATCGCCCATTTCTGTGGCTCCACAATGGCACTATTGATTTTTCTGTAAATCCCTTTGGTATCACGCGTGCTGCATGCCGATCAGTGCGTTGAATAGTGTCGGGAATCGATGCTGGCCACAAAGACGGCGATTAGGCATGATTGCTCACTCTCAGTGGTGTAATGACTTGTGTGTCTGCGAGTAGTAGTGGGGGAGGAGTGTGTTTGCATAAGTTAGCGTGAGAAACTAAAATCCAGGTATGTTATTTGATTCCACAATCCTGTTGAGTCACTGCCCTGGTATGGGGATTTTGGCATCTGAGGATTGCTGAATCAGAGAGCAGGAATGTCCTTCGGTCGAGGGTTTAACCGGAGTGTTTGCATTTCGCCGTCAGGGCTACAGGGCTGATCTTTTATTGAATATAGAGCGAGTGGAGCAGGGTGCATTAAGATTGATATGCCAATGGCTCACTTAAGTGTATTGACGACCAGTGGTGGACAGTAACAAAGTAAATATAATTCTGTACTTTTATATTTCAAAATCAGATATCTTACTTTTTAGTCAACTACGAAAGTAATAAATGATTAAAGAAACTCCTGACTCGAATTTGCCATAACACCTGTGGCTTTATTTTTTTTTTATAGTGAAGAGGAAGGCCCAGGAGAAGGTTTATGGATGTGGTCACGGAAGGCATGAAGGTAGTTTGTGTGAAAGAGGCAGATGTAGTGGACAGGGGGGTATGGAGACGGATGATCCGCTGTGGCGACCCCTAATGGGTGAAGCCGAAAGAAGTTGTTTCAAATATGGTTTTGGGCTCATGATAATTGTAAAAAATATCAGTGTTTGACTCGCTAAGGGTCACTTTAAACTCTTTTCCCATAAATTGAGTTGATTAACCAAAAGTCTTGACAAAAATGATAATAGGAACATTATAGCTATAATAAATCATATTACATTGGATACTTAAGTACATTTGAAGGCAAACACTTTTGTACTTTTACTCAAGTACATGGTTTTAGTACATCGTCCACCATTGAATGAGGAGTTGGTTGGTTGAATTGTTGGTTGGTTGGTTGAAGACACATGGGCACCCTGCTGAAGAGGGGTGTTGAGTAACACTGATTAAACACTTACTTTGGAATATATGCTATTTTTGAAAGTTTTACCTAACACCATTTTTGTGTCTAGACTTTTTAAAGACAGCCAAAGCTGCCATATGCAAAAATTTCCTCACACCTATAGACTCTGCAATCGATGGCAGAATTCTTAAAGGTGGAGGCATATAAATTGTATCCTTTCCACGAAAAAGAAATAGAATCTTGTTCCTTTGTTCAGTTTGCAGTCAAAGCTAAATTTTAGTTTTTTCTTTGTGACAATCCAAAAGTGTTGTTCATTGTGCCCTCAAAAACAATTTCTTACTTTGTTTTGGTGGCCTGTAGTAATTTATATGAAATGGACAGCATATACTTCAAGTTCTTCCTTGGCACCTTTCCGTTGTTCTATTGTCCCAACAGGCTTGTTACTTTCCCCAGGGCTTGGGAAACATTGGACAGCCTGGAGCTGGCTCTTTGTCAGCTTGTGGAAGTTATTAGCTAGCTAGTGAATCCAGAGACAAGGCCAAGACTAAAAGGTTCGAGTGGTTGCACCTGTCTGAGCTGTGGTGTCTTGTTTCTTCATTAAACCACACAGTCTGTTAGCTCCGTGGCCTATAAACAGTGATGGACATCTTAAAAGGGGACGGGATGATGACACAGACATTTATAGGCCTTCTTTTTATGCACATTTTTTTTTCCATTCTCTTCATCTACCGCTTCTCCTCTTTGTCATTCTCACCGCTCTAGGTCGATTTCGCAAATATTTTAAGTGACCGTTCCATAAAGTCAGCAGAACAAAATGCGCGTCCTTCTGTTGTGAAAATATTCAGACGAGGGCACAACAAGATGAGCTAATCAAAAGTGTTCTAGCCCTCAGTGGAGACACTGAGAACATGAACTCACTAGGTCATCATTTATTCGAAAATATGAATTGTGTGCGAACCCAATGATGGAATTTCATATGTTTGAAACGGCTAGGCAGAAAAACTACCAACGTTCCTTGCCACTGACCTTCCTTCACGTTCCACAGATATTGCGGTACATTGTGTTTTACAAATCCAAATAGGGGTTGCCCCCCCGAAGAGCCGAAGATTAAACTTTTGTTCAGCTGGTAGACAAATAGGGCTTCTCCTATCTCACAGATGTGTTCTGAAATGAGGTTTCATGCCATTTTGGTTATACCAGGGTGCTCAATGTCTGATTTCACATAGAACCAACATGTTTTCCTCAATAAGTTAATATGCAGCCTATTACGATAATGTTGTAAATGAAAATGTGAAAAGAGGCTTTAAATAAATATTTTTCACACACATGAATCAATCCAATCACCCCTTTGACAGATCGAAGTTTCACCTTCCATGAGCCGTGATCGACACAGGAGCATCTTGACGGTGTCGAAATGTGTAACAATGATTGGGAGATTTTTTAAAGGTATATTTCATTTTAATTTTCTTCTGTAAGTAAATTAGTATTTTTCTGTGCGACGATGTTGTGCTGTACTCGGAACACGCTCGCACAGGCAATGTAACCGATTTAATTTGATTTGCCGGCATGTGGAATGCAAATCCATTCTGCAGTGATCTATTTATTTTTTTTTTTAGGTTTATTGATCCTCTATCTATCTTAGTGTGATGTTCTGTACATCGTGGCTTTAAAATGTTAGGAGGAATCGTTTTGCGAATGTTTACATTTGCGGCATTTTGCCGACGCCCTTATCCAGAGCGACGTACAAAAGTGCTTTAAATCTCTAACAATTAATTAATCTACACTGGTACGCAAGATTACAAACTTAATATAAATATAACTCCTGAATTCTACAAAGCAACTTGAAAAGTGCTTCAGGAAGAGGTGGGCCAGGGAGCCAAGGACTCCGCTGTACGGACGTCTATGGAAAGTTCGTTCCACCACCTCGGGGCCAGAACAGAGAAAAGCCTTGAAAGTTACTTACCTCTCATTCTGAGAGAAGGTTCATCCACACTGCCTGTTTGAAAAAGACATGGTCTGTTGACAGGCAGTTTTTGTCGCTTTATTAGAAAGTTCTTCTGTGTGCTATATGTGGAATAAAATAGTTGTCTAGTTGACTACTTGGTGTCGTGGTGCCCCCCCATTGTAGATCGACTATGCAAATCCTTATTCGGGGACACCCCTAAATGGCGTGGTCGTGATGGTAAGCTTGCCATAGCACCTTGATCTCTTACCCAAACAAACCCCTAGATCAATCATTCCATGTCATTACTAAATAGTTACTTAATTACCTTTTTCCCCAATCTTTAAGAACTCATTCATATACAGTATTTTACCAACAAAAGTATGCGAGACCCCTCAGTTTTTGCCTGGCATGGGTGATCTTTCTGCTCCCGTCCCCAACGTCCTAGTATGTTGCAATGGGAGGAGGATGGGAAGTAAGGGGTCAGAAAAATGGGGTCATCTCTAGTGGGTCTTGCTTGCTCAAACGGACAGAAAAGCAATAAACACTTCAGCTCTGGCAGCTGTGTTTACATTAAGCATCCACACTCGGCTTCTCCTTGGGGAACGGTGTTAAAGTCGCACTTATTTATTTCCAAGCAGGAGGTCAGCCTTGCTTTCTGGCTTGTCATTACTGCACCAGCAATAAATGTCTGTCTTGGGTTCCTCCGTCTCAGCTTCTACTTTCAGTGCTTCGTTCGATACAGGAATTAGGGTCGGGTTTGTGTTTGCAAACATCACTCACGGCTTTGTTTATCCTGATCATTTTGTTCTGTTGTATGTATCGCGTAAATAGTTTTATTCAGTGTTTTTTTTGGAGTCTGTGTTTGGCATTCATTTATTATCTAGTAGAGAACCAGGTACAAAATCATCAGGGAGCATATAATAACGTACTTGACCTTATTTTGAGTTTGGGTTATTGCTTCTGACCTGGTGTATTGTTATTTACTTTTTTCTGACTGGTTTCAATGCTCTGGTGGCCTAACTGATCTAAGATAATGCCATGGGGACTTGAATGTCCAAATACAATGTTTTGGACCTTGCTGAGGGTTCCAGGTTGTCAACCTTTCTTGACCCGGTCAAATGATCTGAAGATTCCCGAATCGGAGATTGCAAAAGTTATACTCAGGTTTTATTGGAAACTGGACCTCACATCAATTTCAAATGTACCTAATGAATGTATTCAGGCTGAACAACCACCATATAGAACACAAATGGAGAAAAAAATTATCATGTGATCAGGAATGTGTCTGTTTTCAGTCATGTTTACATCACTGACTCCCTCTGTCTCATCCACGTTAACCGCAGACTTCTTGTTGCCTTCTGCCTCGCTTGTTGTTAGCTTTGTATGCTAGCACATGTCAGGAAATGATACACCAGTGGTACATTGCGTGGCTATTTCAATAACAAATAGGATAATGGGATGGGAATGAGAAGAAATAATATCGATCATGTCACCAAATAGATTAAAGCTAATGTGCCGAGGCTGGTTTGAAATTAGATAATGAAATTAAAAGTAATTGAAATTAAAAATAATTTAATGTGCGAAAGTTGTGAAATAGTGAAGGAAAGTACCGATACCAGAAAAATCGACGAAGTATTTGTTCTTCATTGCTTTTTTTTGGTACCCCCGGACTGCTGGATTGCTGTGCACGCGCTTTGCTGGCTGTGTTTTGTGTTCCTGTGAGCCAGCTGCTCAGCACTGGCAGACACTACAGGGAGAGTTTATCATGAACATGTGGCCCATCTGGAGCTGTTTAGCTTTAAGCGGGGAAAAGGAGGAAGAAAACGAAAAAAGAAAGACTGAGAAAATGAGAGGCAGCAAACTAGGCTGAGAACATCAGCCAGTAGCTGCGAACAAAATTTGTCTCTCTGATCGCTTGAAGACATCGTTGTCTTTTTTTTTTCTCTTCTCCAGTTCGTTGCGTATCGTGTGTAAACAAATGTCCTGTCTTCCCACGGATGTGGTGGTGATGCGTATTTAAATGCATGCCGACGCAAAGCTAGTGTCATATTAACCGTACAAAAAAGGCTTTTTCTCTTCTCAGGCTCTTACTGTATATGCTGCAAATTGAAAGCTGTTTTGCTGATCCATGCCAGGAGGATTTGAGATCCCTGATCTATTTTTCAGCAATCATTTACTTCCCAAAGCTTGCACGTTTTGACCATGATAATGACTGACGTGGTACAGATGTGCAGTTTACCCCTCAGATGGACACATGAGCCGTGTTAATTTTAGGAGGGGGGGTGCTCATGTTAACCCTGAGAAAAGAAAATGTTAAATTTAAGCTAATGCCAAGACTTCGTCTCTGAACCTCGAATAGCTTTACCCCCTAGGGTCTATCAGAGCCTGCCCTCTCTTCATCTCATCATCCATCTACTCGCTCCAGTCATTCATCTCGCTCTCCCTCCCTCCGAGACTCACCCCTGCTCCTCTCGTCTGCCGCTGAGATTAGGAGCGACTCCTGCCGATAAGGAATGCTTTGATATCCTGGGGGCAGGACTGGAAGGGTCACACTGTTTACTCATGGTGCCTAAGCCGAGCTTTTGTTTGCAGAAGCCCTCCCTACTCGTCTCATGCTCTTCTCAACCAGCGTTCACCACGAACATGCTGGAGTACTTTGCGTTTGTCCTGCATGTGACATTACATTACCTCAGATTTTCAGGTCTTTTGCCAGGACCTGTATGTGACCCCTTCAATTGACGGTTCGTTTTTGTTCGGAATCGCGTTTTAACCCGTTTTGGTAAGAACCAATCAAATCAAGCGTTGAAATGTCCAAAAAATTCCATTGGGAACTTCATCTGGGGAATTTTTGAAATATTTTAAGATGGAAACTTACCGGGAATGTATGGGAATTAAAAAGAAATTTGGGGCAATGTATCTAAACTGCATCATATGCAAACAAATGTTAGTTTGGTCATAAGCTGACATGCATGCAAACTGATGCAGAGTTTAGAAAAATGCCATGTCTGACTGATTTAATTGTAAGTTGAATAATTATAGATGATGTTTCAAAAACTTTCAATTTTGACCATTAATGTATTTCTGTATGATAACATAAAAGTGGCTAGCAGAAGGTAGAAGAAAGAAAAGAGCGTCACAGTTTGAGCTAGCTAGCCTCATAAAATGCCAATGAACTAGTGCTAGCTTACACTTAGCATGTCAGATTAACTGCCTGAATATAATCTTTGGACTCAAATGCAGAGCTGTAGCTTCAATATTCCTCAGGCCCTGCGGTTGATGAATCTGCGGGGTAGAAATTCAACCGAAATGTAATTAAATCTGGTTGTTTTAACCGAGATTATCCTTCAAGACTTTTTTATTCAGCTACATTCAAGTTCCCTGCTATCGACTAACCTGCAATTTTGTAAATTCCCAGTTTATATTCCTGTTAATTCCCATGGAAAGTTTCCAGTCTTAAGTTTCCCCACGTTCGTATTTAAAGGTATGGGATTGTGCATGTGTCGGCTAGTGATGAACACCAGTGCTTGCAGTGTACTAGCTTTGGGGGGGGGGAAACCGCAGATCACAGCAGCTGTTGCTTATAAACCGAGGTAACGCAAAGGTTATGAAAGCATTTCCTCCCCCTCTGAGCCTACGTTCCGAGCCGAGCGAGACCAGACCGCACAGCTGTAGTTTTCCGGCGGGGACGAACTCCTGCTTTTCGCTCCTCTCGTGATGCAGAAGAGCAACACGTGTAGGAACATCAGAGCGGCAGCACTTTGAAGCCTGAGGTAAAGGAGATTAGAGCAGGATGAATAGGGACATCCTGTGGTAATCCCTCCCCTCCATCACCTCCTCTGTAGATGCTCATCCACCTCACAATTTTCTTGTTAGATTTTTTTTCATTGTCGGAATGAGAGACCAGAATGCTACTTGTTCCGTTTCACGCCCCCCCCTCCCCACTTTGGAATCTTGGCCAGCTCTTCAGAACTCCAGAGAGCTCCATTAGCCCTCTAACCCCATATCTTATCCTTCTGATAAGGTGTTACTTTTTCAGCCTCACCAAGGCAAGATAGCGTGGTGGTAAAAAACGGCATGTGTATGCTTGCAGAGCTCCTTTGTTTCCATTTCTCTGGTGTAAAGATAAGACCAAGCGCTCCCTCTGCTTTCTTTCGTTGTTTCTCTGCTGTCTTTTACCCAGTGCTGTCATTCTCCTCTGCTTTCTTTACCCCACAACCCGGTCTGCTTTTTCCAGGACCGATTGGCGCGTCAGGGTAAGGGGATCGGTGCCCCTCCCTTCCTCGTGATGATCTCAGCCTATTGTGGGTTTTTATCAGTGTTGAATAATGCATAACCCTGGCCTCCCATTAAACTCTCTCCATTGTGAGAGCCACTATCTGCCCCATTAAGGAGCACAGGGCAGGAAGCTCGATGGGGTTATTGGGTTTCAGGATCTCTAGCTCAGGATGGAAGGGAGAGAAAAGCTCCAGCGGAAGACAGGCCGTCTAGAGGAGTTCAGTCGTCGGCTCCCTTGGTTCCACCCTGGAGCCGAGTGGGTGATAGAGAAGAGCAGAAGAGGATGTGGTCAAGAAGAGAGTGCACGCTCCTTTTTCGTAGTCTGATTTATTACCGTGTTTACAGAGCTCCGTCTCCGTCGCACTCTAGCAGCGTTCCCTGGCGGCTTCTCGTCGGTGCCGACTCGCCATCTGCTGACCAATTCATGAGCCTTCTAAACACTGCCAGAGAAAAAAAAAAAGGCTTGATCAACTCCTTGCGAAGAGTATTGGGTAAATAAGCAGTGCTCCTGCATGGCTCCTGCATTTCAGGCCCATGTCGAGTCATTTGCGCTAATCCCTCAGTTGTAAACTGACCAGCAGTGTGCCCTCATACTGCTGCATACCTTCTTACAAATCTCTGGTCTCATAGCTTTTCCGAGCTTCGGTTTGAAGCCGCTGGGTTTCTTGCTCCATCTGCTTCGAATACACTGTGCCTGCTCAGCTTTTGAGTCTCGTAGACGTGGTCAGAGGTCAGACTGGGACGTCACTGGGAAATCCCTCCTCCTGCGGTGTCTCTGCAGGTGCTTGCTTGCTCAATTCTCTATTTCTGTCTATCACCCAGCCACTCCGGGTTGCTGAATGATTGGCCGTTTACTCACCACTTTACTGCGATTTGACCACATATGACTTGTTTACTTGACTAAACACCATAAGCGTTAACTCTCACAGAAAATGCCCTGATGCAGTTCTTTCTTTATTTATGGACAGTAAGAATTCTTTCCAATTGAATAGTTAGGGTGTAAAAAGATACACGCGAGTATCATGATATTTTGTTCGGTGATACTTTACCGGTTCTCCAAATAACGCAATATCGATATATAAAAAATTTTATATATCAAATTTTACATTTTCCCGCATGAAAAACAAAACGTTATACCCATAATCGTTTTTATAGCCCCCTCATAGTGCTTGTAATGGAGGATGAAAAAATTGTAAAAAAAAAAAAAGGTGGTCCAATAACGTTGAAAGTCACAGGGACTGATTAATGCAAATCCCATTGTGGACTGGTTACATTGTTTTTTTTTTTTGCTGAGGTTTGCATATGGTGGTGTGTTCTTAATGACCGCTTTCCTAAAATGATATCCTGGTCCTAAATTAACCCAATATATCGCCTTGCTTACTGTATTGCGATGTATAACAACGTATCGTATCGCGGCTCCTGTATCGCCCGATTCATGCCAATACACAGCCCTATGAGTAATACCTTTAAAATATCAGATTTTGGATAATGCGCGAACGCGTCATTTTTCATGCAGACACTTTTTCGGAAGAATTGCAGGAAAACGTGCTGCGTTTTTGGTAAGCTTTTATTGACTTTGCTACTCTTAGACCTCCAGTGTAAGTGAGATTTGTGTACAATTGGCTTAATTTCATTTCCAGGACAAGGAAATGTCAGTTTTATGCGTTTGATCATTGCACAATCACGACAGATAAAGTTGGTAGAAGTTGAATTCGACTAAATCCAATGACCGGTTCCTGCCTTGCGGACCCTCACCATTGCGACTTGAACATGGTTTCGTTTTATTTAATAGCTTTGGATGGGTTTAAAGCTCGGCTCCTTTGATGTCCCTGGAAGAAAAAAAATATAAACGTATCCATAGTACATTCGCTCTTGAACGTGGTGCTTAAATTCGATTTTAAACCTCCGTGAATTGCAGTCTTAAATGGTTTTGAGATGGGTGATATTTTATTAAGGCTCTTGGCCTCTGGCCCGGGCTTGTGGGGGTGATTTGTTTTGAAGTGTTTGTGTGTGTGTGTGTTGGCTTGCTCTTGCAGCTCAGCTCGATTTCCCCAAAAACGTCTCCGACATTGTGATGAACTGTCAGTCGCTGTGTAATCTCTTGTGAAAAATAGCTGCTGGCTTTGTCCCCAGGGAAGATTTCTGTTCGCTCTTCGCCATTTGTCCACATTCCAGTGTCTGTCAACAGCCCAGGATTCTTTACTTATCCAACCTGCATGGCTGTGAGCGTCTCTCTCGCTCGCGCTATCACTCCCTCTTGCTCTCTCACTCCCCCTCTCTTGCTCGTCCTCTCTGTCGCCTTTATAACAAGGCAGCTGAGTGAATGAAGCAAGGCCTCCATTATCAGCTGCATGGAGTCTCTGCGCATGGTTTTCGGTTGTCTCTTGCTGAATTCCTCGGCATGTTTTGACTTTAATTTGTGCTGGTCAGCGCCGCGCCCGAGGCTCACGACGCCCTGCTGTGTTTAGGTGTTCCGACTAGAGCAAAGTGCAAGTGGATTTTTCACAGTAAAGTAATAGTCTGGAGGAATTTGGCATCCAGCAGGTGATAGACGGCGGAATAAAGAGCTGTGTGTGCGTGGTGGTACAGCTCGGTCAGGGATGGCGTATCATAAATGAAGCCGTGCAAAAGAAAGCATGGGTGTTTGCGGTCACAAAATTCGTTCTCTCTCTATTTCTCTTTCTCTCCCAGTCTTGTGCTCTCTATCTCCATCCATCTTTGACCTGGTTCAGTTTGTGAGGCAAGCTCAACCACGGAAAGTGGGAGCTCAATGGTTAATGCATTCTAATTTGGGTTGGAAGGTTATGAGAACAAATCCCAGCACCATCAAGCCGCCATTGCTGGGCCCTTAAGCCTGGCCCTTAAACCTCAATCGATCAGTTATGTAAATGTAATTGGTGTGGAACTGATCATTTTAATTTGCTCTGGATAGGGATGTCTGCCAAATGCCATAAATGTAAATGTGAGACTTTCTGCGGTTGTCCAATTAAAAAAAAAAAGATTATTGTATAAACGAATAATATCATTAAATCTCAATATCTGTCTGTCTGTAGTCTCAGAGCTAGAAGGGTTCGACTTGCGATTTTCCGAATCACACTGGAGACTCCTTTCCAAAAAAAAAAAAGGTTTTAAAAATTCACTTTCTCCTCACTAAGTCATTGGGATACAAGACGCATTTGTGGAGTTTCTGTGACACAAGTCTGTAGAAACAATTCTATAAACTGTACTATAGAAGCAATTGATTATTAGAAAAAGTATATTATTCCCTTTTATACCCTAAAAGTATATTATTCTAAACTGTGTCTAGTGGCTTCACACAGTCGCTGCTGTTTAAAGTGTCGTCCAAGCTGCAGTTATAGATAATTAATCAACATCTTGGAACGAACCTTGATAAAGGATTTCATGTCCGTGTGCTGTGAGACGATGTACTGTATCATGGAATATCTAATAAGCTGCGAGTATTGATCCAGATATGCACTTCTTTGATATATTCCCAGTAGTTCCTCTTTCCCCTCCCCTGTTCCCATCATATTCTCCATTAGGGATCACAGATACTCTTTATCTCCCTCTGTCTCTGGCTCTTACTTCTCCTCTCTCTCTATTTTCTGTTATTTACTGTCATTTAGTCGTACGCTCGCTCATCAAAGCGGGGCCATGTTTCACCGAGAGCAGCAAGTTTACAGCGGCACATTCTTCTCATTTTCCGCCAGCGCTGGAAATGGCCTTTGAATATTTCATGCTGTTCTCTGATGTTTAAATTCACAGGTCGATTTATTTTCTTTCCTTCGGCGCGAGTGTAGATTTCACTCCTGCCACTCAAGCATATCATGTGACACTTTATATTGTAAAGGGCCGGGTTGGAACACCAGGGCTGTTCATTAACACGCAGGATGCACGCACGGCTTCTGCCTAAACCAGGCACGGTCTCCCTCTCGGCACGTTCGCTCGCCGATTCACACTCGAGTAACACGTTTTCCATCAGTCGCCAATCGACGCGATTCGACACGGCCCACGAGTGCAGCTTTCTGCAGGAACGCTTTGTCTCTTTACCCAGATATTCGTTCTGGTGAGATGAAATCCGAACACCTTCTCTTCATGCCGTCGACGCGGCAGGGGAGCAGAGCCCGAAAGCCCGAATTGATGCATCTGGTAAAAGAACGACGCTAGTCAGAATTGATTAGCGACGGCGTCTCTGCCGTGTCAAAGCTGTTGCGCCGGCTGAGAAATCGCGCTAACAGGCGTCTGATTGAATGTGAGATTAATTTGTACAGCAGGAGATGATGTTTGATCTTTTTATCACCCCCCCCCGCGTTTGTTTGGCACGTGCTCTAAGAGCCGAGGGCAGCTATCGACAGCGCAATGATGAAATGGAGCTGAAAGAAAAACGCCCGCGCAAATATACACGGCACGAACATATCAGTGTGTTTTTATTTAGAACGTTCTAGCAATCATGCATTATATTTAGTTAAGGGGAGGGGAAAAGTGTGAAAAGTAAAATTGTTGTCTCTGTAGGAATTTTATTAAATTCTTCTGTATTGTGAACTGTACATGCGCATATATATATATATATATATATATGTATGTATGTATGTTCTACATGATGATTTTAAAACAAAAGTGCTGCATGGAGGTTTGCAAGCTTTTAATGCTCCTTTCTATAAAACAAAGGGCCAAGGTATTGCCTCGTCTCCGTTTCCTGCCGTGTTGGTGACCATTTGCTCATGATTTAATCAATGATCTGAGTGAAGGCCAAAGCTAAGGTGTAAACCTTTCGGTATTTCTATGATAATGAGGTGGTCTGACAGAGATAGTTATGAGTTGGGACAGCTACTTCAGCAGAAAAACGTCAGGACGTTCCGTTTGCCTGGACAAACTGTTTCAAATATATTATTTTTGTGACGATTTTATATGCTTTTTGGTATCGTTTTATTTAATTCAACTGTACCTTGGAGAAAAATGGTTTACATTAATGCAAAGACCTTTATAGTTTTACAAACTACACATTTCAGCATCACTAATGTGTGCAATTTCCTTGATAACCGAATCAAGTGGACTCATGAAACCCTTTATTTCGCCACAGTAATCGCAATATAACACTTTTTTTCCAAATCGTTCACTTGAGAATTTGTTTGACATTTATTTACACACAACATTTTATTTATGGCAACTCCACTACGTTTCTCAAATACGTTGCTCAACCAGATGGTTTTGGAAACTGCTAATCGAGACACGACTGATACTTCAGTCATGAAGTTCACACGCTTTCCTGCTAAACGGAAAAAAAAACTTGTTTAAAAACCCCATAAAACACGTTAACGAGCTGCGATACACTTAAAAACACGAAACTTTTTCTAGTTGTTCAGAAAATACATATGAAGGAATCTTCCAGAATGAATCAACAAAGAAAATTCCAGAATTCAGAATTTAATTTCAGAATGAAATTTTATTGTCTTTTTTTTTTTTTTATTAAATTTTTCGTGAATCGATCAAACAGACGTTTTGAACGTTTTTGGCATATTGCTAGCCCTAGTTGCTTGTGAGATTTAATCAAATCATATCGCATCATTAGCGAATTTACATTAGCCTAGCTAGTCTAGCTTTTATAATACAGTTATGTGACGCGCTGTGATCGGATGCCGTGGTGTATTTTTAGCTCAGCGCTTGAGATTTTGGACTTCTGATCAAATAATTGCGAGTTCAAATCCCAGCACTACCAAGCTGCCGTTGTTGAGCTACTGACCAAGGCCCTTTAATCCTCAACTGCTCAAGATACATGTAAGTCGCTCTGGATAAGGGCATCTCCCGAACGCCATAAATATAAATGTAAATTGATCAATTTGTTTAGTATAGCTATGCAGATAGTTGAATTGGATACCATTTTGTACTATTTACTGCAAAAGTTGTCGTCTAAGACATTTCTTAAAGAAGGAAACATGGCTAAAGTGTATTATGATCAATTATGAGGGTGGTATCTGTTCCTTTACCATATCTCACATAGTGAAGGGAAGCATTTTTATATCTAAATGCTCCATTTTTGAATCTGAATAAATTTTCCCCCACTTTTTCAACCAGTTACTGCATCTATGATGCGTAGAGGTTGTCATCACTGTCTTACTTGGTCTCGGTTGACAATTTATTTATAGCGTGGTAATAGTGTGGCGTGTGAAGAATTTGCCTGAGCAGCAGCGTTTGTTTGTTTTGTGTGGTAGCGGATCTTCATAAGCTTGACTTTATTCAACACGTTTGTTATGATTATGCACATTTAATGAAACATGCATCTGCGCATTATTATATTTAGAGCTCAATATAAAGTCAAATATTTGCTATTTTTCTGGATCAGATTTTCTGGATCTCCCTTTTTTACACATTCGTATGTCTAATTCCGCGTGTCAGACTGTACAAACATGCATGACCTGCATTAATAATAATAATATACTACACAAACACTCCTTTTCTCTCGACAACTCAACGTGTTTTCTTCTTGCGGTAGTGACTCGTTTCCACATTTTTCGCCGAGGTGATTTAAAGTTGTCGCCTAGTAGGTTTGCATCGTCAGGATCGGCGCTCCTATTGGCTCTCGGTTCGGCGGTCATGGTACGAGAAGACCCACCGAAGGAAAGAGTCTGAAATCTTTCGACCCTGACGCAGTTTCATCGTAGGAATAACATTTTCCCGCCAGCTGTCTGTAAACAAACCTGCGATCAAACACTACAGATTTTAGTCTCAGATTACAGGGATCTTTTAGGATTTGCAAAATCGACCAAATCGTAGGCAAAATCGTACAGTGCGAACCCGGCGTTACATGTTTATGCCTTAAACTAGACTCTGTTAGCATTTCCACATGACATGAAATCCAGAGTGTCCTCGAGAAGCACGGCATGTATAACTTTTTCCACATATTCGCTAACGTGACCAGCGAGTTTCTAATCTTAAAATAAAAAAATTGGGGGGGATTAAAGAGCCGAGGGTTGAGAAAAATCAAAGCTCCGAGCTTTAAAAGTCCGCGTGCAATTTGATGCATCCTTTGTACTTCTTATCACCAGTCAGCTGCAGCAGACGCCTCAACGGCGTTTAACCGAGAAACTTAATTACATTTCAGGGCTGTGACACGAATCGGGATTCAGTAATTACGAGACGGCCGGACCGCAGCTGGCAGGTGCTGCTCTGGAGAAAAACCAGCACCCTCGGCCATTCTCTTTCCACTCGGACACTTTTTGGATAATAATTATACAGAGCGGCGCCGTGGCCCGGGCCATGCCTATCTGATCCAGATTGACTGAATTAGTCTCAGTAAGAGTGAGAGTCACGCTTTAGTTTTTTTCTAGAGGATTTTATAGCCCTCTGTTGCGTTATTTGAGACGCGTCGCTTAAGAGGGGGATTTGTTGACCATAAAGGCTGGGTGTATGTGTAATCCATGTAGTCTCGCTCGCTCTCTCTGACTCTGACTCTGACTTTTTTTTTTTTTTTTCTCATTCTATCTGTCCATTTCCTTCTCTGGGTCTCTGTTTTGTTAAATTAAATTTACTTTATGCTAGCTTAATTACAAGGACGTTATCAAGAGAAATATTACCCACAGAGATGGGCATTTTTATTCCTTTGTCTGGCATACACACTATTTTATTTATTTATACATTTTTAATGTTTGATTCTAAATCGGAATCATCACGAGAAACTATATCTGAAATGAATTTGAAGCTGTGTCAGTCTCAGGCCACGCCCAGTCTTGACTGAGGGACAGTTATTTTCAATAAAGAAAGCCTGGGTGCAGCTGAAAGGGGCATTGCCTGGGGGTACCTGTTGCTCAAAAAAGGTCTGGAGATTGGAGTGGCTCTGGGGATTGTCCCTCAATAAAGGAGGTGGAGCTTCTCTTCCTGTCAATCTTGAAAAATGATGTGTGACACTCAATGAAAGAGGAAACTTCACTGTCCCTGTCTGTTTTAGTGAAGGAGGTGGAGCTTCTCTTCCTGTCAGTCTCAGTAAAAGGGTGTGGCTCTAATGTCTGTCGGTCATTAAAGCAGGTGGAGCTCTCAGAAAAAGGGGGTGTCTCTCTAGTGTACATCGCACAGTAATGAAGGCGGTAGTGCTGCTGTGTTTTTCAGTCTGAAAGCATTAAGCGTAGCTTTAGTGTATGTTTAAAATGAAGTGGTAGTTCAGGGAAGTTAAGTGCTAACTCAGAGGTTAGGATGTTGGACTTCTGATCGGAAGGCCGAGCACCACCAAGCTGCTACTGCTGGGCCCTTGAACAAGGCCCTTAACCAATAATTGCTCAGCTGTATAACTGAGACAGATTTTATACCTGTCAGTCTTGAAAAAGGAGGTGTGGCCTTAATCTATGTCACTCAGTAAAGGAGGAGTTTCTATACCCTGCCAGTCTCAAAGCAGGAAGTATGGCTTGAGTGTATATCACTCAGCGAAGGGGTGTGTCTTTAGTGTATGCGACTTATTGTAGGGGTGTGCTATCTGTTTTAATGAAGGAGGCGTGGCTTACATCAAGAATATAAGTGTGTAAGGAAGTGTATAATTGAAATGTTTTTCTCGTATGGTGTGAGTTTGCAATCATTTATTACTGTCATTTTTTAAGTGTGTTTCTTCGTCTTCCTCAGACCCAGACTTCAGGCTCAGAGGAAATTCGCTCAGTCTCAGCCCAACTCTCCCAGCAGCACTCCGGTGAAGATGGCCGACCCGTCCCTGCCCACACCAGCCACGCAAATCACCGACCTCTCCAGACGCAAGCCCAAGACCGAGGACTTCCTCACGTTCCTCTGCCTTCGAGGTATGATTTCAACATTTAACATCTATTGTATTTAATCTGATAATAAGAACTAGGTTTTAAGGCCTATATGGAATTCCAGTTTTTTTTTGTCCAGCTCTTTTATTTGGGTCCAATAGTCATATTAGGTACGGCTGTTAACCCAGACTGGTTAACATTTGTCTAAAAAGTCATATACAGACAGACACACACTCGTGCGCACGCAGACATTCCGACACAGATTCCCCCAGATACACAAAGAGCTCCAGAGGCTCAGACCACTCTTGCATGCTCATCACACTTCATCACATGACCATAAAAGTGACAGAGGGCTGTTTGGCAGCTCTTCTCTGTATCAAATGCATTTTCATAATGCACTTCTAAATGAGAGAGGCTGGGCCAACACAAACACACACACACACACACACACACACACACACACACAAACACACCCTCTTACGCACAAACACATTTGATCTGTCTGTCAGCCCAGGAGGCTGGCTAATCAGCGTGTGTGTGTGAGAAAGAGACATAAAGGTAAACTGTACATAAATGTCTGTCTGTCTGCCTCTTTTTCTTCATCCGTTGAGCTGTCTCTCTAGGCCTGTCTTGTCTCTCTGTTTCCTGGTCTATGTTTCTGTCTTCTTTGTCTGTCTCTTACTTTGTCTGTCTCTTACTCTTTTCTTTGTCTGTCTCTTTTCTTTTTTCTTTGTCTGTCTCTTACATCTGTCTTTATCTTTTGGTAATTTTGTCTCTAACTCTGTTTCTGTGTCTGTCTTCCCAATTCATTCTGTGTCTGTATTCATGTCTTTCTGTCCATCTGTTTGAATGGATATCTGCCTCTGCATTTCACTGTATGTTTCTGTCTGTCTGTCTGTCTCTGATTCTGCATACAGCTTTTCCTTTTGTCTGTGTGTATGTACCTCTGTCTGTTTGTGTCTGTCTTTTCTTTGTCTGTATGTCTCATTCTGACTGTCTTTGTCTTTTGCTGTCTGGCCTTTTTCTGACTCTCTCTCTGGCTCTATATATATATATATATATATATATATATATATATATATATATATATATATATATATATATATATATATATATATATATAAATAAAATATCTGTCTGTGTCTGTCTCTTTTTTTCATGTGTTTGCCTGTGTATCTCTGTCTGTCTTTCCCTTTCTCTGTATTTATGTCTTTCTGTCTGCCCGTCTAGCCGTCCGTCTGTGTGGGTGTGTGTCTCGGTTTGCGTGTGCGCCTCTCTTGTGTGTGTTTGTCATAATTGAGTAAGCTGTTATAGTAGAGTCCAGACTAAACCGCTGTGAGGTCTGCTCAAGGCGTCTCCATGTTCACTGTCTCTCGCTCACACAGTCCTGTGCCTGTACTTTTGCTCAACATGCACACAAACACGGACGTGCTGCCCACTTGGTCGCTGACTATTTATAGCCATGTGTGTGTTGTCGTACATCTTGTACAGCTCTAATGCTATTTTCATACAGCTCGTGTGTGTTTGTAGTAGAATTACAGCAGAATAGTGTGTTTTTAGGCAGGGTGTGTAACACGTACAGGGTTGTGCTTTAAAGCCAAAAGTGTTTTCAGCGTGTGAAAGCCTCCAATTAGTATTGTATCCTTCTCGTTTTAGTCTGCAGAGGTGTGCGTGTGTGAGCGTGTGTGTGTGCGCGTGTCTGAACTGACTCTGATCTCTTGCTCTCCGACTGTTGATTTTTCAGAGAAAGCCAGTGTGTGAAAGGTGGGTAAATATTTTCCCCTTTTGTGCTACAGATCAATGGCGTCCTGGTGAAGGCCGCCGAGGTCAGAAGGTCGTTTGTACAGCAGCGCAGTCATTGCTGACATCCAAGCCGAGCTTTAGCTTCATCTAAAAAAGCCAGTTTAGTCAGATTGCTTTGTGTGTGTGTGTGTGTGTGTGTGTGTGTGTGTGTGTGTGTGTGTGTGTGTGTGTGTGTGTGTGTGAGCAACAGAAACGTGAGGCACTGAGGTTTGTGATTAACGACTCGCTGTAATCATTCACAGAAAGCACAGGGAACGGCTGTGAAGGGTTTCTGCACCGGTGGAGTTTTATTCTCCTGCTGCGACAAGCTCCAATTTTAGTCCTTAAACGTGAAATGGTTTTAATCTCCTGGGGGAAAGCTTTAATTTATGATGCAATGTACAGTAATGTGACACACACACAAAATCCCTTTATACTGCTTTATTTAAGCTCAGGTGGGTATTTATAGCCCTGTGTATGCACTTGTTTTTATATTCTGGTGGAGATCAGGTGCGTTCGGCACGTCTTTCCAAGTAAACCTGTTTCTTGGTTGGCTGGTTGTTTTTGTGTGTGTGGGGGGGTCCCTTTGGGAAAGATGAGATTCCTTTTCGGGTGCTGAAATTGAAGTTTGGATTCGATTTAGGTGTAAAATTTGGGGTGCGAATCAGAATCACTTAGCTACACTGATGATTGCAAGTGGAAGGTCCTCACAAGTATTAGCAAACTGTGTGTGTGTGTGTGTGTGTGTGTGTGTGTGTGTGTGTGTGTGTGTGTGTGTGTGTTGGGGAGTTGTTGTGTATAAGTTTACGGCTTTTTCCAGGAGGTCTTTGTTAGTGATGTATATTCTGCTTTATCGCTGCTTTTGCACACACACACACACACACAGTGAGTGGCCGTATGTTTACGTAACCCTCAGTGGTAGCTATAGGTCATTTGAGCAAGCGCTCGATTCTGCATCAAATCTAATGGAAATGCGTTCGTTCTAAGAAATTGAAAATATCGTATAATGCTAGTCAAATTGCCGAGTCATGCTCGAGAGAGTAGATGTGCTGTCAAAGCTCAGCTGAGGAACAAACATGGCCGATGTCAATATAATTGGGCATGTTGATAGGTGCCGTTATACCTCAGGCGCCCGTGTGTGTGTGCGCGTTTGTGTAGGCTGATTGAATTTACCCAGCAAGTCCTAAGGCTGAGGGCAAACTGGGTTAATGGATTCGCAGACATTCAGGAATGTAAATTAGAGGAGATTTAATCCGTAATCCTGCCTCACTCTGCAGTAGAGATGATGGTATTAAAAGTAACCCCCTCCCCCGGTGTGACAGGATGCGTGTGTAGATTTCGCTCTCCGACATCTGCGGCCGTGGCCCTTTAACCCCCGGCTGATAGGGGATCGCTTTAACCTGCTGTTCTCGGGTGTGTAATTGGCTCTGTGGCATTCTGTTATCTCCGATTTTTTGAGTTCCATTCCTGCTCAGTCGTCGTTTCATGGCTCCGTCGTGTTACGGTGTAGTTTTTGGGATTTGTGAAAGGGTCAGAAACGTTTTTATTAAAATGTGCAATATATATTAATCTACATACATTATATATTCTTTTACCACTTAAATCTTCTTTTAAAGGTATATGGTTGTTGTTTATTTAATCGTGTTACCACCCCAGCGATATTTTCTCTAATATGGAAATAAGTTTGTGGACACCTGATGTAAAGACTCATATGAGCATTCCATACCACATCGAGTCTCCATTCGCTCTTATAACAACCTCCACTCTTTTGGGAAGATCAGACTAGATTTCAGAGTGCGCTTGTAGAGATTTGTACTGTGGCCGCGAAGTGCGAAACGAACGAAACTCGAAAACAAATGCGAAAGTTTTATAGAACAAATTCGAAAACACAATCGCTTTGTCTGAATTGTTGTGTTCGGATTCGTTCGTTTGTTTTCTGATTTGTCAATTTGTATCGAACTTCTCAGCCACTGTAGTTTGTAAACTCGGGTTCCGATGTAGGTGGGGTGGCCTGGGGTTCAGTCAGTGTTCCAATTTTTTACCTCAAAGCTGTTCAATAGGGTTGAGGTCAAACCTCAAGATCTTCTACTCCAACCCATGTAAAGCAGATCTTCAGAGTTCATCCTGTTGTGAGCCTCTAACTTTGTGGTAGAAGCTTGAGAAAGAACCACAAAGATGGAGGCACAAAAGATGGGTGTCCCAATATTTTGGTCTGTACAGTGTGTCCGCTTGTGTGTAACATTTGTATGCGCTATATAATCAACTTCCAAGAGAGAAAATATATATATTTCTTTTTATATAAAAACTTAATTGTCCACATGATCAGGATTCAGATTTAATTGGAAGTGGTTAGTTTTTTTGCCCGAATCACACACAAACAGGTTTCATATGTTAAGAGTTTATATATAGATGTGAGAGTTCAGACGCAGGGCAGCAGCAGATCTCCGTCAGCACTCTTCAGTCCGCGAGGCACGTTCGAAACCTGGGCTTAGCCCTAATTAAAAGCGCAGAATCCGTCTTGACCGATCGGAGCGCTGCGTTTTAGCTTCCGTTCATGAACCTCACACCCTCGTTCTTTATCCCATAAAAAAAAACCAAGGCCTATAAGTAGACGGTTTTTGGTTGTAATTATGTCTGCGCTCGGTTTAAAACTGACAATCGTAATGAACGCCTTCGCCCTTAATTATGATTTGCGTCAGCTCCAGGACAATATGAAAGCGTGTGTAATTGGAGCGCGGGGAAAGGCCTGGCTTTTATTTTCCACTCCGTCTCGGAGATGACAGCGCCGCAGCCGGCGCCAGAGAGGAGCGAGCGAGCTGGCGAACAAGCGAACAAAGCCTGAGCAAGGCACGTCTATAAATCTGCCTGATATGCCCATAGGTGGTCTTGTGATCACGGGACGATATTGCCCTTTGCCTACACGTCTGGCCTTCGAGGCTTTGACCTCTCACCTTGCTCGGAGAAGGAGCTTGTTGTGAAAGCAGCAGTTTCTTCAATTAGCACGATTATTCGCTGCAGATTGCAGGTTTTTGTTTGTAGGCTTTGAGGAATTACGCCGTTTGTTAAAGGTAAAAAGCCGATACAGATGTGCTCAGCTGCTGAGCCTGGTTAAGATCACCGCTGCACCCCCCCACCGACACACACAGCCTGGAGGAACGAGCCCTTGAGACGCGGTATTGTATTGACTCAGAAGCTCAAAGCCTGCTATTAAATCTATAGAGGAGTCATATATCCTTAAGCACATTCCACACCTGCATGTCTCTTTCTTTTCTTTTCTCTTTTTTTTCCCCCTCCGCCGATTGAGCACGAGGCATTTAAAGTATCAGATAGTCAGAGAGTGTGTTTTATTCAGCCACAGTGATCTACCGCTTCTCCAAGGGTTTCTGATATACCTTGTGTCCCATCCCCCGTCCTCTTTCCCCCATCCACACTTCTCCATAGACACGATGCGTCCTCCTGATATGAGTAACTTTGAACTTTTTTTTTTTTTAAGCCAGCGTTAAGATCGTTGTGGTGAGACTGAGATCGAGATCAGATTTTATCTGATTTATGTTTCCTGCACACGAACGCTGCAGTTACGTCACAGCAAGAAAATAAAACAGAAATAAAAAAACCTCCCACCTTGAAAAATACTCCTGCAATCTAGTTTTGGAATGTTGTGCTTTGGGGAATTGAAGAATGAAAGGAAAAATGTTATTTATTCTTTTTATTTAATTATTTATTTATTTTAAATTATTACTTTCATTGTCACTATGTTTCTTCTCAAGGCCTCAATTGTGGGTGATTTTTTTTTTTTTTTTATTCTGTTTATTTATTTATCTGGTTACAGTTTAGGTGGTGTGTGTGTGTGTGTGTGTGTGTGTGTGTGTGTGTGTGTGTGTGTGTGTGTGTGTAAGCTCAGTACAGAACATACAGTGGATGTCAAAAGACCGTCTTTTATTGTATTCGAGAGACATTTTCCTTGTGTTTATATGCAGCAGGTCTGGGAATCGTTTAAATATTGATTTTGACGCAACATATAAATAAGTGCATATGCTCAAATTTATTTTAGTTGAATAAAATCTCCTTTAGCATAAATAACAGCTTCACACACTCTGGGCATACAGACATTTAATTTCTCCAAACATTCAGCTGAAATACTTTGACAAGTTTTACAAGAGACATGGCAAAGATGTTCTTCACTAGTTGGAGTTCTTTCTGACTTTGAGTCTGCTAACATCATCTCTTCTCTTCTACATCCTACAAAAGCTTTTCTGTTAGAGATACAGTTTTCAAATTGGGACTCATCTGTCATCGTTCACTGTCCAAATCTTGTGTGTGTTTGCATTTGAACGAGTTTGCTGCTTATAAACAAAGCATTAAAATCTAGGCGTTTCTTTAGTTACCACAGGCAATGCATTTTCTTCTTCTTAATAAAAATAAAAACAGCAACAATTAGAATTGATATTTTAATACATTTATTGTTTTGTAATCTAGCAGTTATTCTGACTTATTATTTTGCAGCCATTGATATTACAAAAAATAATAATAAATGTGGGTCTATGTATGCGTTTTCTCAATATGTAAAATATATTAATTATTAAAAATTATCAATATATAATAGATTTATATATAATATATTAATAAGTATATCCTCTGAAGGGATATAATTATTATATATGATATATATTAAATAAAGAACATGTATATAAATAACACTTTATTTAAAGCTGTGTCTCTATTCCCAAAACATGAGCTTTACAATAAGCTCTTTGTTTCCTGTGACCTGTGACCTTTATCCCCACAGACTGGTTTCTGACCTCTAGAGGCCACGCCGTGACACTGCACAGTCTCACACTAACGTTCCCGCGGCTGCACTTTTGATCTGCTCTGTTTGAAGTGTTTGAACGAGCAGGACCGTAGTTCGCATTCGAGGATCTTGTTCAGTTTTAGCATGTTTGTGTTTAAAGACAGGCGTGTTCTGTCTTCGTCCCGATGGTTAACGAGAATCTCTCAGACCTCATAATGTGTGTTTACTGATCGGATGTGTAAAGTACCTTCTGGCCAATAAGATTTGAGTATGCATACGCAGGCCGTAGTGTTTTGACCCCTTTATATTTTCTCCCACCAAAATCAGGAGTGTAAGCTGGAGCGTCATATGGTCTCTCAGCCCCCTCCTTCTCCCTCGTTCTGTCTCTCTTTAACTCATCTTTCGCTCTCCAATTAGCCGAGCAGACCCCAGACCTGCCAGTCCATATGCTGGGAGAAATGTCTCATTCCCGCTGTAATTCGGTTAGCGCTGAGACGCTGCAGAGGATCCGAAGCGGCTCGGGAGATCTGCCTAGTGTTTTATTGCATGTTCGTTATGGAAATGCACAGCGGCGCACGAGAAGAATTAGTCGTAGCCCGGGCGCTTGATCGGCTTCCACGATCTAATGCAAGACGGATGTTTTCGAGGCCACGTGTGTTTGTGGTTTATAAAGCCTTCTATTGTGAGTCTGGTGTCTTTCCAACTGAACTCTGTATCTCATCAACAATCCAGTGCACAAGGTTTATTTACGTCAGTCAACTGAAGGAATGTAATGTGAAGGGATTAATATTTTGATGTTAAATAAAATAAAACTGATAGACAAAGGCCATGCCTCTTTTTGGCTGTGACTCTAAAAATACACCTCCTTTTGGCTGTGACTGATGGTGGCCACACCTCTTTTTTGCTTTGATTTTGAGGCCACACCTCTTTTTTTTTTTTTACTTTGACTCTGAGGCCACACCCTTTTTTTGCTTTGACTCTGAGGCCACACCTCTTTTTTTGCTTTAACTGATAGAGGCCACACCTCTTTTTTTGGCTTTGACTCTGAGCCCACACCTCTATTTGCAGTACTATACACAGGCCACGCCTCTCTTTATGCTAATCTGATACAGGGCAATGCCTCTTTTTGCTGTGAATGAGAGAGGCCACACCTTATTTTGCTGTAACTGATACATAGGTCATGCTTTTTTACTCAATGATTCTTTTTTTTCTGTGACGCACCTCTTTTTTTTATTGCTCAATTCATCTTTATTTCTATAGCACCTTTCATAGTGGACATTGTCTCAAAGCAGCTTAGCAGAATGCCGGAATTATAGAACAAAACATTTGAATATAACTGAATGTGTGTTTATCCCTGATAAAAAGACTGGGCGTGACTGTGGTGAGAAAAAACTCCCTTAGATGGTATGAGGAAGAAACCTTGAGAGGAACCAGACTCAAAAGGGGAACCGTCATCGAGTGTGATTATAAATCATCATAAACAATTCAAAACAGGAGAGTGAGAAATATCATGTGTGCGATTGAGTTGTGTCCTTTCTACAGTCTTCTGCAGTCACTGATATTGTGACTGATAGACTTTCACTGGGACTGACAGGAAATACAGAGTATTGTCAAAGGAGAGTGATATGATCAAGTTAAACAAAGTGCACTTTTAATAAGAAAATCAAATTGCTGTGTGGTGTCTGTTGGGGATTAGATGTAATTTTGAAGACAATTTTCTCAACTTCAGGTTTTGGTGTTTCTGAGTTAACAGTCTCTGTGTGTCTGTCTCGTCTCTTTTTCTCTCTCCAGGCTCCCCGGCTTTACCCAATAACATGGCCTACTTTGGCAGCTCTCAGGATGAGGACGAGCTGGAGGACGACGAGGAATGCGAGGTAGAGAAGCCGCCCAGCGTCGCATCCACATCCTGCCAGTCCACACCACGGAAAGGCAAACCACCCGGCAAACTCAACGGACACGGTGAGACGAGAGCTCTGGGAGTGGTCGCTTACAGGTGTTACTTTGATACGTCAGAAATAGGGTTGCAAAGGGCCGGAAAATGTTCAGTAAAATTCCAGAAACTTTCGACGGGAACTTCATCTGGGGAATTTTTGGAAATATTAAAAGTTGGAAACTTACCAGTAATTTGTGGGAATTATTCAAAATTTCATTAATGCACAGTGCATGTAGGGGGGCGTGGCCTCAGTAGCCCTGCAGTAAGTGTGCATGTGATGAATGCGAAGGGTAAAAGTTCAACTGAAATTGCGTTCAATCTGGTTGTTTAAACCAAAATCCAACTACATTTAAGTTCCCAGTTATAGGCTAACCTGCAATTTTGTGAATTCCCAGTTTATTCCCGTTAATTCCCATGGAAAGTTTTCAAACTGGAAAATTCCTGAGATTTTGCAACCCTAGTCAGAACACTTTGGGCTCCTCTAAGCAACAAACAGTCTTAAGAGATTTCATATTTTGCCCATGATGATGATGATGGTGATGATGTTGGTGATAATGATGATGGTGGTGCTCTAAAGCTTAATTCAGTGCCAAAATGGAAGTCATTTCTCAATTCCACCTACAAGCACCACATAGGATCAGCAGTTTTTCAGGGTGCTGCTTGTCACATTAATATGATCTTGCATTCATCATTGAGCAGTGATTCTAGCTATTAGCTTTGGGTACCGAATTCATACTTTGGTACTGGACCTTTTGGTACTCGAGTTCTGAATGTAAAAGCACAGAACTAATGATAGCAAAAAAAATGTAAAATCATTTAACGGTATGAATGTTGAGGATGAAATACAGACTAACAGATGTGTGTGTGTGTGCGTGCGATGACTGGGGAACTCGCGTGGGAGCGCGGCGCGACGCTTCATCTCTCCTCTCCAATTATCACTTAGTGGGAAAAGCGGTAACAAGGTGTTAATGTATTCAGCCGACAGCTGTGCAGAGGGGCGCTGTAGGCTCGACACACACCCCTGAGCGCCTCCTACACACGCACACACTCACGTGCACACACCTTACACATGCTGTCTCTTTGTCTCAGTCTCTGTTATTTATCTCTCTCACACCTGTGTGGTTTCTCACTCAGCTCTCCCACCCTCAGTACTACATGCTGACGTGTGTGTGTGTGTGTGTGTGTGTGTGTGTGTGTATACGTACGCATCAGGAGGGTGTGTTAATGAAGCTCCATGTTAAGAAGGTACCGGCATGTCAGTAGTAATGAATGCTCCGAGCTGACAGGTCTGTTTAATTGCACCAGCGCGTTATCAGTAGCAGATGCCTCTTTTCGCGTGGTGTGTTTAGTAGCAATAAAAACAGCACTTAGTGGAAAAGGTGGTTTGCCTCTCGCACACACTTTCTCACACACGACGTACACAAACGTCAGTATGCTTTACTGTCACTGGAGTAGGCAGGAGTTTGATCCTTTGGGGGTGCTCTGTATTGTAGAGTAAAACGCCGCGTTCTGATTGGTTGATGTCTACGGTGATGTATTTTGTGCATCTGTTAAAAGAAAGAAAGAAAAAAGAACAGGGTAGATCGATGGCCACATGATGGCATGGGTCCTAATGCTTTCGTTCTTCTCCCGTCTTAATAAGTTAATAAGACAGAAAAACAGCAGTTGTCTTGTTCATGAGGGGACAAGTCCTCCACCGTGAAGAATTTTTCCGTGTTGGACAACTTCGATACAGGTTTATATCTGACTGCTATAAATCACGCACTTAGAGACGCCTTCCAAAAAGTTCACTTCTTGACTTTCAAATTATGTCCTAGAATAAGAATAGAATAGAATACCCTGTGATTTGAATTGCAAGCAGGTAATATGGATTGGACAGCACTGGACAGCACCCCCTTGTGGCCCCCTTTCTCTAGTTTATGCTGATCGCATTAACTTAAACCACTATGCAACTCCTCACTAAATCATGACATTGTTGTAGCACAACCAATTGAGCTCTTAATACAGAAAAGCACAATCCAAAGAATCGTTCACTTTTCTAACTAAATGAACAAACTAGAGCTCTGGAATAAAGGTTGCGCAATCAGCCGCTATAATTGCTCCGTATCCGATCTCGTATGGAATCGATCCGATCGGCTACTTCAAGGTGTCTTTTAGTCATAGGATCGTGAATCATTTATCGAGGCGGCTGTCGTGTCATCTCCCAAGGTGAGACACACACCTCTAGTGTGTTAGAACTTTGACTGCGACGTCTGAATGC